>NW_027106154.1:55014-63657 GCF_000696795.3 Halyomorpha halys | reverse complement strand
TTCTTCCGATCAAGTTATATTTTTGTCAGTAAATTTTGTGATTTCAAAAACCGAAACACCAATTCTATTGCCTTATCATCGTCTCCAATGGTTTTGAGATATCTTGGCTTAATAAAGAATAATAGTAATAAAGAAATTAAATGAGAACTCTGAAGAAGCTAAAAGTGATTTTGATAGTTTTATTCCAAATCTCGTATACACAGACTATATTTGATTTAAAGAACCTTTGAACTCATAACACGTTGTTGTTTATCAACCACGTGGATCGCACTTCAATTCCTCTCTCATGTACATACACTCTCCCTACTTCTCGTATATCGACTTATTGATTAATTAATGATACTTTTAAAAATCCATTACATAAAGCAGCACTCGAGGTTAGTCGATTTTAGCGAAAAAGGTGCTGTTGATATCCTTCATGCATATCCATGCATATCCTTAATCTACTCAAATTTTCATAACTGGTTGCAAATATTAGGGTTCCTTCAGTTTTATGTGGTTTGTGGTCTGGGTTGGTCGAATGTTGAAAAATTCAAGTTTTCGAATTCCTCCTACCTTATTAACTCATCGTCGATAAATCTTGAAAACGCTAAAAAAAAAATTACACGAAATATTTCATGTGCACTGTGTGTACGTTGCTTTGTTTTAATGAACTTAATTATTAATTATTTTAGATCAATACAAAACATATAGCTGTACCTGATACTTCCCGAAAAAGACCATATTTAATTTAATTTGGTTATCCAAAAAAATACGAAACATTCAAATTTTAAGTTGATATTAATCGGTAGTAACTACTCTGTATTCATAAATCAAGTTTATCGTCAGTACTGATACTTGTACTCATCTTAAAATGTTTTGAGTGTATTGTACTCTTTACTCAAACATTTTGACAACATGGCCGGCTGCTCTGTACTCATGTACAACTGATAAAAATTTGTCCACCATTGATATTACACGATATTATTACTCTGTCTCAACCGAACTCAAACGAGGGCCATACTATCTGCGCTTCCTCGCTCCTTTAAATATACTGTGTGAATAAGACATAAATCCATTAAGCTAAAGAAAAAAAAGAATTCAATTATTTGGATTCGAATTTCATAACGATGTGAATGGTGGTTGTCGCCTAGTACCAAAAAGAGTGGGAAGTTCAAGATTCAATTCTTGGTATTGCCGAGAAGTAAAACTAATCGCTTCTGGAGGGAATCGAACTCAAAATGTTACCCTAACTTGGCACTCAACCCACTTGTTCCACGAGTTCTTCTTAATAGGTTCATTGTACGATAATGTGTCACAGTGCGAATTCATTTGAGAGACCTTGAAAAAGCTGATAAGAATTCACTTTGTGCTGTGTGCTCTTCACTTCTTAGCAGGATTCTTGATATAAGTACTGATATATTGCGCGCGTACTGCTAAGAATCGCTTCCATTACAAAAATTGTTGACCACTTTCCATGATCATTGATTCGTAACAATTTCTCAATATCAGTTCCATAAGTCACGACCATTATTAAAACTACAAATTATATTTTCTTGTGATACACCTTTTTTTAGGAACTTAAGATTTATAATACTACTTTGAAAGGTTTTAAAACTTGCTCTGGAGTACAATTGAATTAATTAGCTTCATAATTTATTTTTATTTTTTTTGTTATGACTTCCACCTAAGACCTGTACAACCCCAGAGTGGGAATATCAAGATTCATTGCTCAGTGCCGCCGTAGAATAAATGTTGACTGGTCCAGGCTAATGTATGACATCTACTACAATGTGCTTCATAATAAAAGTGAAGCAAATAATTAATGCTAAAGACATGTCACGTTTAGTGGTTGTACACCTGTGTGCTTCTAAACTGGAAACTGTTATCTACTCCGGAAAAAAGAATTACTGCAATTTTGGGGGATTCTCAAACTTAATTTTAGAGTTAAATACAGTTTAAAGATTTTTTTTAATGGTCATTCCCTTGACAGAGCCATTGGAATCTTGATTTAGTAATCCCTATAACATTTTCAAAAACTCAAAAATGTTTATTAAAGTGTTTGCATGTCATAAAATAATATTATTAAAGAATAAAAAAGTATTAATGAGCAAAGTTCTATAACTAAGATATCGTTTTCCTTTAAATTGGAAAACAAATATAATGTGATAAGATTTCACTAAATATTGAAAACAGAAAAAAAAAAAAAAATGCACAGGGGATGAAGGTTAGTGGTACATTAATATTTTATTAAAAACATAGTTGTTAAAAAACAATACACTTATAATAGTGTATACTATGTACACATAAATGAGGAATATTTATTTGAAGGATATATCAAGGGCTTTGGTCAACAACAAAAATTGTTTTTAATAATTTATTGATTTCTAACGTTTCGAACCACCATCAATCAACGACTATCACAGTAGAATTTGTAAAAAATTCATTTTCATTTATTTGTACCAAGATTTATATTTTTTTTTCCTTGAAAGCAATTCATTTTTCATTAACTGTTCCCAGAAAACGTAAACTGAAAAATTTACCAAGTTAATGAAAAGAAAATTTATTAAGTGTTGAGATCCTTCCTATTCGCATTGTGTCTGTATGTGAACAACAGACAAAAGCACGAATTTCTCGGGAGCACCTTAATCCATTTTCATAGTTCATGAAGCAGATCATTGGAAATAGTTCTTAATATGACTTCTAAATAGTTCATATTGATTAAATGAAGGGTTTTACTTATAATTACATTAATGTGGAAAATATCAATAAACACGCAATTAGATAAAATAATTAATAATTTGTAAACACTATCTTGAACTAATATTCAAACGAAAAATGACATGGGCTCAAAGTTAAAAAAAAAAAAATGAGAGAAAAACCATGTTCGAAGAATGAGACTTCTTATTTCACTATTCTCAAAACTAGAACTTGAAGAGAAATTGAATAAACACACTTAGTAAAAATATTCTAAGTCAATTTGTCTCAGCTGAACCGCCCCACTAAAACCCTATTGGATTGCCTAGTTGCATTATAAGGTGTTGATTGCAGGGTTGAACTAAGGTAGTATAGTCAACCTGTAGTTAGCTGGCTAACGCCATGGAATCAATGGAACGTGAAGGGATCACTTTTGAAACCTTTACCTAAAACGGGAGAAGGAGACTTTAAGGTTAAATCGTGCATTATTTAAAAACTGACTAAAATTGGAAAACCGGCATTACTTAATCCCCGATGCAGCAAACTGTCACCGTAAACAAATCTAGGTGCCAAAAAAGGAGATTCGCAGAAACTTCGAATTAAAATATCTCTCGAACTTCCAAATTCGATTCGACTGTTTGGACTAAATTATTAAGATGTGACAGCCCCTTCCACTACACATATTTCTTCGACATTTTTTTCAATGATCTTCAAGCCTGATCATGGGTTGTTTGGAATGTTCAAATCAATTGATAAACTTTCACAAGACGTGGGATTTGAAGTATTTCCAACATTTGTGGAAAAGATTCGATCTTTTTCCATATATGTATAATCGCTCGCATTTTGGATCAGTCCGGCTTTCTCGCTAAAATTGTCAGTTTACAAAAATGGATGAACTTTCACGACACGTGGTTCCTTTATATTCTTCGGCATCAACGCACTAGCCCTCAGGCAAGATGTTATCTAACAACGTTCTTTGCATAAAAATTAAGCGATTTTGTCCTTTATCTTGTACTTTGATCTCGGAAGATCGTTTAAAATATCAGTTAAGTATCAGTTTGTTTGACCGAAACATATAATTTGTATTTAAAATGCTCCGATATTCCATAGATTAATTTAAAAATAAAATACAATATAGAGGTTAAAAAGTATCTAAAAAAAAATTATTTAGCTCCTACAAAGTTTAGCAAACTGTTAGGAAAATTATTTAGTTCTAGATGCTCTGATAATAAGTTTATAAATAATGCTAATTTTAAAAACGCTACTATAAAATTAATAAAACCCCTGAGGGCTAGCGAAGCGGTTTCGGCAGGACCACAAAAAACAAAACAAAAAACGAAGACATATTTATTTAATTTCCTACTATTTTCTTGATAAAAGAGAATATAACAAAAACCACTGTTTTATCACAACTCATCTGAGCTTTCCATTAGTGAGCTGTCTTCGGAGGTTTTGCACTGAAATGACGCAGTCCTATCCTGGTCTAGAAGTCCTGATTCCATTCGTAACCACCTGTTAGTGTAAGTTTTTTCTACACTACTTACTACCTTACAAAATTTCGAAATATATTATATGCAACAAATTACAGAGGAGTAAAACTGGCCTAAACAAAGCCAAACATAGAACAAATTCAGGCAAAGCACATGCATCAATGCCATTAAAATTGTTACTTAAATTTAAATTTTTTCGGAGTTTGTAAAAAAATATATATATTCACTACACCGGTATTATTTTATTATAGGGGTCCTCGAGTTCGAATAATTTTTAAAGGGACCCTACGCAAGAAATTATGAAATGTTTGAGTGACGCTGAGTTAGTTTCAATCGGATTGACAGTACAACAAAAAATGGATGTTCAGATTGTGAGGTTAAGACAGATGGATTACGTAGAAAATTTATAAATCCAATCATTCAAAATTTTCTTCTTAATTCATCTGGCTTAACCCTGCATAGTATTACTTTGAAGGATCATCTTTTTTTTTTATCAGCAACATCTGTGGAACCTCAAGGTACACTCTTCAGGTATAAATTCATTTTTTACAGGTTTTCAATTGTTGACTATTGTAATTAAATAGTTAAGCTTTCATTTATTGTGGTTCGAAACGTCCACAATCAATAAATTATTGAAAATAATTTTCGTTCTTGAATGCATCCCTTACTATCTCCTTAAAATAAATATTTCTCATATAATAGTGAGTGTAGTTTTTTAAAAAGTATGTTTCTCATAAAATATTAATGTAACACTAACCATCTTCATTAGACATTTTTTTTTCTGTTTTCAATAATTAGTGAAATTTTATCACATATTTGTTTTTCAATTTAAAAAAAAGGTGAAATACAATCTTAATGATAGAGTGTTGCTGTTACCTAATTCACAATCCAATAAAACTCCTATTTTATTGTATTATGACTAAAAAAGACTTCTGTAAACATTTATTAACTTTTTGATAATGTTTTAGGAATTACTAAATCTAGATCTCATATGTAATATCCATTAAAAAACTTAATAAATAAACTTTAAGTTGTAGCATTTAACTTTAAAATTAAGTTCGAAAATCCCCCAAAATAACTGTAATTATTTTTTCCGGAGTAGATCGCTATTACAGTCCCCAAAAGAAAAAAAAAATTTTCATCCTAGTTTAGAATCACATTGGTGTACTCCCACTAAACGTGACTTTTTCTAGCATTAATTATATGCTTCATATTAATTATGAAGCCCATTGTGGTGGATGTCACACATTAGCGTGAACCAGTCAATATTTATTCCACGGCGGCACTGAGCAATGAATTTTGGGATTGACTGTACAGGTCTTCGATGGAAGTCGAGACAAAAAAAAAAAAAAATTATGAAGTTAATTAGTTCAATTGTACACCAGAGCCAATCCTTAAACCTTTAAAGTTCTATTAGAAATCATTATTTCCAATTTAAAGGTGAAAACGATATCTTAGTTATAGAACTTTGCTCTTTACTACTCTTTATTCTTTAATAATATTATTTTATGACATGCAAACACTTTAATAAACATTTCTTGAGTTTTTGAAAATGTTATAGGGATTACTAAATCAAGATTCCAATGGATCTGTCAAGGGAATGACCATTAAAAAAAATCTTTAAACTGTACTGTTTAACTCTAAAATTAAGTTTGAGAGTCCCCCAAAATTACTGTAATTCTTTTTTCCGGAGTAGATAACAGTTTCCAATTTAGAAGCACACTGTTGTACTCCCACTAAACGTGACATGTCTTTAGCATTAATTATTTGCTTCACTTTTATTACGAATCACATTGTAGTAGATGTCACACATTAGCGTGAACCAGTCAATATTTATTCCACGGCGGCACTGAGCAATGAATTTTGGGATTGACTGTACAGGTCTTAGGTGGAAGTCATAACAAAAAAAAAAAAAATAAATTATGAAGCTAATTAATTCAACTGTACACCAGAGCAAGTCTTAAAACCTTTCCAAGTACTATTAGAAATCATTATTTCCTAAAAAAAGTGTATTACAAGGAAGTATCATTTTTAGTTTTAATAATGATTGTGACCCATGGAATTGGTGTTGAGAAATTGTTACGAATCAACGATCGATAGGAAATGCGGTCAACGAGTTTCGTAATGGAAGCGATTCTTGGCAGTACGCACTCAACTTATGTCAAGAATCCTGTTAAGTGAAGAGCACTTAGCACGAAGTGAATTCTTATCAGCTTTTTCAAGGTCTCTCAAATGAACTCGGACTGTGACCATTCATCGTACATTGAACCGATTAAGTAGAACTCACAAATCGGTAGCATATCACATTCTGGGTTCGATTCTCTCCTGGAGCGATGTATATTATTCCTCGGCGTTCCTAAGAAATGGATCTTGAACCTCTCACTCTCGTGATCCTTTAGACAGCCACCAGTAGTTAGCAAAAAATAACTCTAGGCATCCTTGTTCTCCTCATCATCAGCAGTACCACACAAGATTAGAGCCGAAGATGTAAAATAAAAAGTTTAATATGTTTTTCCTTATTTGAAACCAATAATTCGCGCTTATAAGGTCATTAAAAGTTGTTAATGTCTGTTATGAGAGCTAACTTTCAGCTTTCCAATGGTTGTATTAAGGTAGAAATTGTATAAAATGCAGAGGGATCATTGTTGCAATGTCTCTGTACTACATTGGACACTGCGAAGCGAATTATCAACTAAGAAGTAGCTGAAAACCGTGTTCACTCCCATTATAGTTTTTCAGTGACAAAATCTAAATTTAGTTAATGCAGATTAATAGCGGAGACATCCAGCTTTCGGTTGTATTAATGGGGGCTATGAATAATTATATGAAGAATGGTAACCGGTGGAAAAAAAAATCTTCCGAAATTCCAATTTTTAATGTCTTCGAAAAATACTATTTAAGGGTTTCATGCGACGTGATAAACGAATATGATTTGATTTTCCTAAAACAATTTTTTCTGACCTTCTTTACTGAAATCCTCATTTTTTTTAAATTTTAGTGAATATAAAATCATTAAATAGAATCAGTAATATATTTCTTATTCTTGAGAAAGATAGATCAACCGATTAGCAAATGATTAACATGAAGACAATGTACACTTTCTGAGCTATACGTAAAGAATGCTCAAGTTTGTTAATTTTTTTTTGTATGAAGATAGTTCAGGTGACAGTAATAAAGGTACCGAAATAGTATAAAAAACTATTTATTTTTAACCAACGTTTTGCCCCACGTTGCAGTTATTCATCAGGGTTAAAATAGATAGTAACACTAAATGATATAAACATAAATGAACAAAGTAAAGGAAATATCAAAAAGTTGTACAGTGAGACGTAAGATTGAATAAGAATAATAAAAAGTACTAGAAAATTAATGAAAATGGAATAATAACAGATAAAAAAAAATACAACACACAATACAAAGTAAAAGATGGACATAGGGGAATAAGAATAAAATCAAGAATAAAGGAAGATAGGAAATATAATTTTCAGGCTGCGGGTCCATGTGAAAGTGAGTGGTTTACTGGATATTTAAGAGAAGTAGTGGGGATTGACGGTAAAAAAACACACAAACATCCTTTGGAAAAGAATCCAATTATGTCAATAGTTTTGCAGGGCTCAATATAAATTAATTAACTTACTTTTTTTGGATAATTGCCTTCAGCGATTATCCTGGCATCCCGACTAAATTTGAAGACACATACATAGCAATTTAAATAAGCATAACATTAAATGATAATATACATAATAAGGGGAATAATACAAGATATTACATACAGTATATAAGATATATATATATATCTTATATAAAAGTTTGCATAAATACATTGGTAAAAATAAAAATAAATTATAAATAAAAATAGAAATCATGATACATGGGGAATAGTGGTGTAATTTACCATTACTGTATTACCCTTATTCCCCTTTGTCCATCTTTTAGTGTGTACTGTATTTTATATTTCTTTTTTTTTATCTGTTGTTATTCTGTTTTCATTTATTTTCTAATACTTTTCATTATTCTTATTTAATTTTACGTTTCACTTTACATCTTTTTAATTTTTACTTTACTTTGTTTATTTATGTTTACATCATTTAAGTGTTAGTAGTATCTTTTTATTTTATTTTTATCTTTATGTTTTATTTATTTGGTTAAAAATAAATAGTGTTTATACTATTTTGGTACCTTTGTTGACTGCCACCCCGTCTTCCTACAATCTACTTCATAGGGTGAACTATCTGCTATTTGTTTTCTTTTACCGAATAAATCGGAATAGTCTGTAATCTTTTCGAGAAAACTCTGAACATTTAGTGAATAGCCCCATTGACATCTGATGAATGGTATGGCAGCGCATAAAGTACAAACACAATCGGATGAACGGTATGGCAGCGCATAAAGTACCAACACAATCGGATGAACGGTATGGCAGTGCATAAAGTACCAACACAATCGGATGAACGGTATGGCAGTGCATAAAGTACCA
>NW_027106154.1:14074-49435 GCF_000696795.3 Halyomorpha halys | reverse complement strand
TTATATATGTTTACAAGTAATTTTAAATAACAAAGTATAATATAAATTTGAATTTGAATACCGTGTAGGATGGAGCCAGGGAGAAGTCACGCCGGCGACTGAGGCACCTGTGGCTCGACTAAAGGTAAGGAGATTGTGGAGAGGGCAAGGAACCGCATATCTCACCAGTCCTGGCCAATCCACTGCTTCTAAATTTTATCATATAGATTTATAAAATTTTAATAGAGTTGTTTATCTTCGCATTTTTACTACCGAATGTATATACAATTCGCGCAGGAAGTGAAAAACGTCTTTTTTTTCGTACCCCTCATAATAACTTTATAAGTACCTACATAGTCTAAGAAATAGAATATGTATACTACTATATAAGTTAAGTATCAGCGAAAGCAAAATGTCAAAAAAGCAAAAAAGAGAAGAAGGAATAAGATCTAACTCGCTTGAACTGCCGTTACATACTCGCTTTATTGGGTTCGGTACATCTCTTTAAATACATTCCATCAACTGTATTCCTCAGTCAGCTGACATCGAAGTTACAGCTGACTAAGGCTGTAACTCTCCCTCCCCACAAAAAAATTTACAAAAAATCCTCGTAATCCCAACTATACAATAAATTAATATAAAATACAACAACAATAACTATTTACAATAACGTATATATACAATAAAGAAAACAAAAGATTGACACTCCTCATAAACTCTTATTACAAACTAAAAGTAAAGCAAAACAAATAAAAAATCATGAATTTATACAATTAAAAATAATGCAACGTAATTTATTCAGTACATCGCCATAATCAAAGATAAATTAAAAACTAATTAAATCACCACTTAAGAAAACATGACACAACAGATAAGCTGAGATGAGGACAAGTTGTTCAATATGAACGGTCCTGCGCTTTTTGGGTTCTCTAATGCTCTCAATTGTTACAACAGTATGTTCTCTTATTATTATCACCCTGAATGGTCCCTCGTATCGCTGTATCACTTTACCCCTGTTTGATCCCAACTTTCTATATACTATTGTCCCAATTTTTATCATTCTCTTCCTATCTGTGAGGTTTAAATTCTCCCGAGATACTTTCCTGGCTTTTTCCCTCTCCAATTTTTCACGGATTTATTCCCATAGATTTTTCCTAGTGACATGATTGCTCCTTATCTCGACACCGTCCGCCGCTGTGCCCTTGTAGTCCCGGCGGATTCCATAAAGCTCGAAAAGGATCTCAAACGGTGAAAACCCCGTAACAGTGTGCACCGAATGATTGTATGTCGCAATTGCCTTTGGCATTGCCACCTCCGGTTCTAGTCCTTGGTCTACCTGGTACAATCGAAGGTGATCGCTCAGCGTTCCGAGTAGCCGCTCTACGTCTCCTCTACTTTTGGGGTGTCCTGTTGTGTTGAGGTGCCATATCACATCCAAGTCCTTCATTTCCTTTCGTATCAAAGAGTTGTCAAATTCTCTTCCACCATCCGATGAAATGCGTTCCGGAACTCTGTAGAACTGAAATCACAAGTGGAGAGCTGCCAATACTGCTTCCGAAGACCTATCTTGCACCTGGTGCGCCATTGGCACTTTACTGAAGAGGTCAATCATGGTCACCCATTTGTACCTCTTCCATGTAATTGTGTCGATTTGTAAATCTTTGAGTGGTGCATCTGTGGTAGGTGTCTTCCTTTAGGCGGATGTGTGTCGCACTTAAGGCGTAGACAAACCTCGCTGCTTCCTACAACCTCAGAAATAGTCTTCCTCATTCCCCACGTATCTGCTCTTTAACGCTTGCATAGTCTCATGGATTCCCCGGTGATTTGTCTTACCCTGATGATACGCTAAGGTGACTTCTCATTATTGTTCTTCTTCCAGAAGGGTTTCCATCATCAGTTTGCAACGGATGAATGCCCTGTCCATTCCGATCTGTTCATCACGCCATAGCCGCTTGATCTTCTCCCAAACGATTTCGTTGCCAACATACTGATGCATATGATGCTCTTCCCCAGGCTTGGGAGCATTATTCAAAATTCCACAGATCTGGTCATTCTTCACGCCTGTTTGAGACCACATCGTCGTTATTTTATTTCTCTCATACTCACTATGTTTAATTTCGGTCATTCCGGTGGTTTTCGTCTTCCAAATAATTTGTCTCTTCTTGTCATTAATTATTTCCTCTATGTCCCCTGGTCTTTCTTCGGCCAAACTTTCGTTATTCGAAGATTCTTCCCTACCATCTTCTTCCGCTTCATCCTGATCTTCCTCTGTAGGCGTCCATTTCCCTATGACACCGGATGGTTCCCCATTTTCTTGTTCCACGGCTTTCGTGGTTATGGCTCGAGAGAATCAATCGGCCACCTCATTTCCTTTGCCCGGTTTATGTATAACCTCCATGTTATATTGCGCCGCTAGAAGCTCCTTCCAGCGAGTTATCCTGGCTGACAATTCCTTCTGTTTTCCCACCCACTGGAGTGGTCTGTCGTCAGTGTGTACCTTGACCCTTCTGCCGAACACATATGGTCCAAAGTGATCCATGGCCCGCACTATTCCCAGGAGTTCTCGCTCCGTTGCGCGGTATCTGCTTTCCGTCTCCGTAAGGCGCCTGCTGGCGTACGCCACTGGTCGCTCTCCCCCTCCACCCTCCTGAGACAGCACCGCTCCTAGCGCATACTCACTCGCATCTGTGGTTATCGTGAATTGCCGATTAAAATCTGGAAAAGCTAGTACCGGATCTTGCTGCAATCTCTCCATGCACCGTCTGATACAGTCCTCCACCATCGGAGTGACGGTCATCTTTCTGCCTTTCTTGAGTAGGTTGTTGAGTGGAACGTGATACTCCGCCATTTCTGGAAGAAACCTCCTGTCATAATTTAGAGTCACCAACAACCTCCGAATTCCTTTTATGTCAATAGGTACTGACATTTTCTGGATTGCTGAAACTTTATCCGGGTCTAGTTTAAATCCCTCCCTAGAAAGCGTGTGACCCAACAAAAATTATTTGTTCCTGCTCCAACGCCAACTTTTCCTCCGGTAATTTGAGCCCAAAATGAACACAAGGATGTCATCCATGTAAATCTGACAAACGGATTCGTCAATTCCTCTCAGAGACTCGTCCAACAGGTGCTGAAAGGTTATAGGGGCGTTTTTTGAGGCCAAACGGCATCCTTGTAAACTCATAGTGACCTCTTTCAAAAGTGAATGCAGTCTTATGTTGATCATTAGGGTGCATTTAATTTGATAATACCTAGTCTTGAAGTCCAGTGTGCTGAATACCGTCGCCCCACCCAGCCTGTCTAAAATGTCTTCAAATCTGGGGATCGGATACTTTTCGTCAAAGGTATTCTC
Organism: Halyomorpha halys; assembly: GCF_000696795.3. Taxonomy (NCBI): domain Eukaryota; kingdom Metazoa; phylum Arthropoda; class Insecta; order Hemiptera; family Pentatomidae; genus Halyomorpha; species Halyomorpha halys. The sequence goes on along the minus strand of NW_027106154.1, from coordinate 46,107 downwards.
GTTCAGTTTCCTGTGACCTATCACCACTTTGTACTTTTTAGTAGTTTCACCTCTTCTTTTTAACCGCCCACAATGGCTATTACATGGAGATATTCTATCATTAATGATTTCCTCTGGTTTTAAACTTTCCTTTAAGATCCTCCCTGATGTGGTGACGTAGTGCCTGTGGGAATCTCCTTTCCTTTACTCATGTCACCCTGTCCTGCTTCAGTGGGATCTCATGGACATTCTTCCCGGTCGCCCCGAGGATATCCCCTTCTTTAAAAAAAATATCCTGGTATTCCCTCTTGAGTCGCTATCTCCAGTCCTTAGCATGATTGATTGCCCCAATCCGTGCACCTTCGTCTCTCTGTTGTTGACGACATTTGTAGGTTTTACCTCCAATCTTAATCCTCAATTTTCTCTTGCTATTCTTAATCCAGGCACCCACCTTCCCTAGCAGGTCACACCCAACAATTACTTTATATTCCCTCGGCATGGTCTTTACAATATGCACTTTCAAGATGCCCTTAATAAATCCCCAATGGTTCAAACCTATTTCCGCCTTCTCCTCTATCTTACAAGGGGCATCTAAGGTGATTAAGCTACACTGACATACCTGAATCCGATGTGCTCTCTCTCTACTACACAACTTCTCCACAGCCTCTCGACACATGCTAGTACTGGCTACCAGTGTCTACCAAACACCTCACTCCTGCAATCTGTATTATAGGCAAACCGCCGTGTTCTCCTCTCATATGTTTGATCTACAACGTTCGGTAGCCCCTCTGTGGGCACGCTCCTCAGAACTCTCCGCGTGTTCTAGCGGCTTCTCCTTTTCGTCTCCATGTTCTTCTCTTGCCTTACTGGCTATCCTCTCGCTCATAGTCCCCTGCTTCGGTTTCTGTCCCTGAATTCTCAGACATTTCCGTGGCCTGACTCATGGATACGTTCGTCCTTCGAGGGATTACCCTTCTCCGTAATCTCTGTGCATTGACCTCCATCGGTTCAGGCACATTTTGCTCCCTCCGCCGATACATATAGGGACACTGTCGAGCAATATGTCCCTCTGTCCCACATTCAATACATTGGGTGCGGGGACATTGTGCTACCAGGTGTCCAGTTTTACTACACCCCTGACACTTCCGGTCCTCCCGCCGACCATTGTATCAGGGTTTAACTTGGCTCCTCTCTTCTACCATCTCTTTGTTTTTTTCTTCTCAAAGAGTTTGGCATGTTTCTTGGCCGATGGTATTCCATCCGCCTCCACCTCTCTAGCGCTTCTTTGAGAACTTGAGCAATTTCCACAAACGAGCGCTCTCTAACAAATCCCTCCTTTTTCCTTAGCTCTTTCGCCAATTGAATCCTTAGACTCGTGTACAGGAATTGCATCCGACCCAGTACCTGGATTGTTTCCATCATCTCACTTAGTTTATCAGCGATTCTGTTGTAGCGTGCCGATAGTTCCGCGGTATACTGCCCACTAGACTCTTTCGGTTTCTTTGTCTCTCTAATCGTAATAAAACATATTCATCCTCTTCTAGGGCCCATCGTCCTCCTCCCAACGTCTTCTTTAAACTCTCCTTGATAACTCTCCAAGGGGTCTCTTCGTCTGCCTAAAGCAGCATTTAAAAAAATAAAATGAGAAAAATCGATTCTGTTAAGTATCACTTGCGAAAAGTCGAACGTTTCTGTCACACCCCAGGCATACATCTACCTTAAACATGTAATTTTTGTTTTATACAACTTTTCGTTGTTGGGCTTGGCAATTCAAACACAGGATCATTGTGCGAGACTTATGTGTATTTCTGTCGAAAACTGGAATTCGTAATTTTTTAATCTCAATCCTTTCTCTTATTATATATTCCATGTGTAGGTAAGTGAAAGTAGAAATGAATAATATCCGGAAATATTCTATGGATTTTCATCAAGTTTTCTTGTTTTCAAGAGCATTGAAGTTGGGAATTTTAAAAAACAAATCAGACACAAAGAAAAATACGAATACCTATTTATTTATTCTTGTTTCTCTATCTCGTACCTAGATTTTTCACCCTAAATGATTTATCAGAGGTTTACTATTAAAAAGACACCCTTTGGAATTGATTTTATGGTTTTTTTTCTTTTAAATAGTTGACGGTAATAAATAAAGCGTAATCAAATTCTAAAACAAGTTCCCATTCGGTAATCTCCGTCTGTTTAAAGATATACACACATCTATTCAGCTAAAAGTGTGGTGGACCTACATACAACTAGAAGTAGTGGACAGTAACTATCTGAAAGCAAGTTATTTCTAATCATTTTTTGTGGGCTTTGTTTTACGATTTCTCAGTACTAAATTGGACACTGTGCGAAGCGAATTATCAATTAAACAATTACTGACAATCGTGTTCACCCCCTACCCAACTCCCTTCGCTTTAAATGTTCTTAGATACAAAATCTAAATTTTGTTAATATAGGTTAAAAGGAAAAGACATCCAGATTTTCAAGGGTTGTATTAACTTAGGAATGAGATAAGATGCAAAAAAAAAATCAAGGTGAAAAATTTCTAATTTTTTATTTCTTTGAAAATGATATATGAGGGTTCCAGACGAAACTAGAAACATATATGATTTGCTTTTTCCTAAAAAAAAAAAAAAAAAAATTGTTGACCTACTTTACTGAAATCCTCATTACATGTTTTTAATTTTAATGAGTAAAAATCATTTAATAGAATCAGTAATACTTTATTCTTATTCTTCAGAAAGAGAGACAAACCGATTAGCGTTTAATAAACATGATGAAAATGTATACTATACACTAAAAATGCTTAATTTTGTTAATAATTTTTTTTAAAGTAATGACCTGGCTAGCCTATAATCTTGCGGGGGGGGGGTGGAGGAATTCTAAACGTATCGCAAAAAGGCCCACGGAAGAACGGCATGGCAGTGCTTAAAGTACGAATTAACAAATATTGATTTTTATGTATTCAGAATCCTTAGATTCGTTTTTGCTCAACATTCAATAGGGAAACTAGTTTTATTGCTATAGGCATCGAGTATCTATACCTTCAAAGAGAAAAAAAATCAACATAATTGATCTATCCATTAAAAAAGCAATCATGATAAAAACACACAGAATCTGTTGAAATCAGGATAAAGAAATATTTAGCCGAATATAATTTTTTTCTCTTCTAGTTGGTAATGAAAGTAAATAAAATGATTGAAAGATAGTAAAAAAAAAAAAAAAGAAGCTAACCCTCACATTAACCAGAAAATTTCAATTAAAAAATGAGGAGTTGATAGCTTCTCAAGTAGTGAAATGATTACCTAAAATATGTACATGACAGTGTGATCAAGGCTTCACCTTCTAGAGCTACTTGAAAAGTTTTAATTGACATTGCATTTATCGATAATTACATAATTGTTGTATAACTCATGCAGTTGTGTAATTTATTAAAACATATATATTTATGTAAACGTGCAAATAATTAAATCTACCTCTCAGGACAGGTCACATCTGCAAGATGCAGATATATGTGACTCCTCGATTAGATGTTAATGATAGTATCCATGTACGGACGGCCAACTGTCGGAAATTAAGATGGGTGGATTGCGTGTGGAGTGATGGCAAAAAAAAATATAAATATATAGAATATTCAATATTAATCAGCTCAAATGTTTTTCATGGTCAAACGGATGATCTAATCAAAAAATTCCAGTGAAAAAAGTTGTTGGTCTACTTCCAAAGTTTGACCATTGCTTTTTAATTAATGTGCGACACGTGCGGTGAAAACTTTAAGTTCCCAGACAACACATTCTTTTATCTAGTCACGTTTAAAGTATTTAAAAAGTTATGAAAGAACCCGTAAAAATGATTTCGATATATGAAAAAATATAGGATTTACGCTATTTTAGGATCTCGCGTTCTCAAAATTATTATTATTTTTCAGGTGTTTCATAGAACGAAATCTTTATAATACACTTTGATGTATTTCTACACTCTCTAACGTGGAACCCGGCACTAGGAAGAATAATCCTTGAGGAAAGAGTGGAACCTACGGTAGGTTACATTACTTTTCTACCTTTACTAAGAGTACTAAGTCTCGCTATTCCTTGCAGAATACTCTTCGCTATGCTTTGCCTAGGTAGGCCTCCAGTATAAGCAGAAAATTTGACAGATGTAAAAAAATGATTACAGGTTATTGCCTTGCATGCCGAAGCTCCTTATCGTCGGGGAGAGGGGGTCCGTGTCCTATTCTAATCTGGATTAGACTATGAGCCTGAGGAAACTGGAATAGTTTATAGTAAACAATAATATAAGTTATGTACATCTGTCTCGGAAGTCAAAAATGCTAATGATATTAAATTAGAGAAAAAAAAAATAAAAACTAGATGAGAGATAAAAAAAAGGCACACAGATAAATTTAAACAAATCCGCAAGATGGAGCATTTAAAGGTTAGAATTTTTGGTGGAAAATGGGCGCCGTTTTGTTGCCAGCCCTGCGCCAGAATCGACCTTTTATCCATACTAAGGTTTTTTATTTATGTATTTATTTATTGATATTTACAATTGTATAAAAAATACAAGTGAATTTGATCATAATGATAATGATGATACAGCATGTAGAGAAACTACCCAGTAGTAGAACTCTAAAAACAGTTTACAATATAAGGCCATCTTGTTTTCAGGCGCCTCGGAGGATTGCCAGAAATGGAAGAGGAAGTAATGTTAGAAACTTGTGGGTTTGGGTGGTTATGGAGTTTATAATGGAAGGCATACAAAGGTTAAATAATAGAAAAAAACATGGAAGAAATACCTACAATCATGATGAATAAAACCAGTGATTTGAGTATGAAACCTTCATATGGTGTAATAACCAGTTGTGAGTGGGAATAAAAAATGGTGGATATTTCAAAACGTTTAGAGAAATAATTATTCATTTGGAGTTCCATATCGTTAAAATTAATTTTTTTATACAAGAAAACATTAGAGAAAATCTTTTAAAATTGAGTAAATTTACTGAAACATGAGCCCTTAATAAGCTGTTCACCTTCAATTTTTCCTTAGACACAGTTTTTTTAAAAACAACATTTCATACTAAATGTATTGAAAAATGAATAGTTACTGAATTTATTGCGGGAAATTATAACTCAGGAGCCATGAGGCGTACCAGTGTCTTTTAGCACTTAAATTAAAGCTAAAAGTTGTAAATGATCTTCGTAATAGTCTTAGTTTGTACGACATTTGTTGAAATATATTGGTTTTTAATTGTTGGGACGAAATTCCATATGCAAAATTCATGAAAACTACTACGTCTACGAAGATAAACGTTCTATTTTATAACTAAAATTATTTTATTTAATATAAAAACTTTATAGTACATTAAACTCTCTGCAATTTGATTTCTGACAGACATCTGTACATACAATTGTTCCTGGGATATAGTTTTTCGTAAATAACAACTATGAATCAACATTCTGTAAATTTATTTTAATAAATATCATAAAAACTACTACTCCTTAGATGATAAATGTCCTAAACTGTTTTATAGCACTTTGAACTAGCTTTAATTTTAGTGCTAATAGATATCTATACGTCCCATGGTTCCTGAGATAGATACTTCCCACAATAAATTCACTAAATACTGATTTTTCAGTATATATTTCAGGAAATGTTTCATTACAAAAAACTGTATCTCGGGACCTATTTAACCTAAACAGCTCTTCTAGGTCTCATATTTTAGAAATTTTACTTTAAACGATGTTCTTCTAATTAGGTTTTCTAGTGTTGTTGGTATTTTGAAAGATATGGAGCTCCGAATAAAAAATTGATTTTTTTTTTAATTTTGAAAGAGCTGTTATTTTTTATTTCCCCTACCTATACTTGGCAGACTCATAAATTTTTACTAGTAATTATACGTAACATAGTTTGCATTAAACTAAGCGAAAATTGGGGTAAATAACTGACTTTTTTTCCACCGGGCTTTTGTACTATTCTTTATACTTTTTTGTAAACATATAGAAAGTAAACTAACGTATTTTCAGATGAGCCTTCAATTTCGTTGGGAGGCAGCCGACTATTTTACTAAATTCCGTTATTTATAGAATACTCAGCAATCTGTTTTGGTGAAATATACAATAAAATTCCGTATATTAAGACGATGAGTTTTTTTCGTGGATTTCATAAAAATATTTTTATTTTTAATTGACACGGCTCTGTCTCGTTTTGAATTTATTTGTAAAGCTTAAGATTTTTTTTTTAACATCATTATTTTAAAAACTACCGGTTTCAACAATTTTTTTCGCGTTAGATAGTATCTTTATTGAGGAAAATTTAAGGGCTTTGGAGTATAACGCCCACTGGACCTATAAATATGGAAAACCGTCACCTATGTAGAAAAATATCTTAACGCTACGAGGTGTCCTTAGAAATCATAAATAAAACGCAGGGACAAATATTTAAGCACACAGGAGTTGACAGAGTGAATAATTAACAACCATATGTTTTCTTATCAAGATTGGGCCGCGGAGGAAACCAGTAGGTAGGCCATTCTCAGAAAGATACGATTTGATGCCCAAGACATTTTCTAGGCACCTTATACCGCTACAGTATCAACATTAATTTATTGAAATTTACAACTGTATAAAAAAATATACTCACAAATTTATTGTGATGAATATTTCAGAACACATACCGAATGGTGGTACTTCAGTCATTGCTTGAAATTAGAAGATGCAGTGGCCATGGTTTTAGAATGAAAGGAGGTATATCTATTTCAAGCCAAATCTGCAACGAATAGAATGTTGAGGTCTTTATGGATGGGTTTATTTGTGACATATTGAGGAGCACTAAGGATTTTTCGTAGGATTTTGGATTGTAAGGATTAGGTGCGGGAGAAATTTGATGGTTTGGAGGAGCCCCCAAATAGGCAGATTATCATAGTGTATAAGAGTTTAATGTAGGAAATGGGAATTAAATCAAATCTGACTACATTTAAAAACTTTTTTTTCAGTTTTCCGATTACTTAGTCTTTCATAAATATATTCATGGAAATATAATAATTAGACAAAAATATTTGAACAGTCGATTCGTCAATCCTCGACCGTGTCAGGACCTTTCCAACATACAGAATCTGAACAAAAATTTTCCCAGCCTGAAAAATTCCTAAAATTTTTTTTTAATATTTATTTAATGTAATTTACAACTGTACAAAATAATACAATAGGTAAATATGTAGTATGTTTCATATACACTTGAAAATCTGGGGGAAGGAACCACCCATTGGTGGTACTTCAAACATTAATTTAAATTAGAAGGTCCCGTGGCCATCTTCTTTTCAGACCTCTCGGAGGATTATCAGGGATTGTTAAGGATGAAAGATTAAGAATTAATGGGTTAGGATGGTTAAGGAGTTTGGAATAAGACGTATATCTGTTTTGGGTCAAATCTGCAACGAAACGGATGTTAAGGTCTTTGAGAATGAGTTTATTTGTGACGTAAAAAGGAGAATCAAGGATTTTACGTAAGATTTTGGATTGTAACGATTGGATCTGGGAAGACTGGGCTGTTGAAAAGAACTTCTGGAAGTGTGTTCTAGCAGCTTATCTGCTGGCATTAGCTTAGGATCAAATCGTCTTAATTACCATTCAATTTTAGTTTATTCATTTCTTGATAAATTCGGAACCTATAAATCTCTAGGAACATCCCAGATGACCGTTGGAAGGATAGTTAAATTGTAAAATAAGATCAACTAAGAAAATTAAATAAAATATTTAAGAAACTTATATTTGTGAAGATCAAGCAAGGCATTATTGTATTGGTCTCACATAAGCAGCCAATGAGAGCTAAGGAAAGTTATGAGAGTGGACACACCAGATATTCAAAAAAGAAATTAAATTATATCTTATTCACGTAATAATTAGGATATAGAAAAACACTTTCATAAAACATATCACATTTAAAAATGACAAATGACAGGCTGTAATTTTCTTTTTACTGTTTTCTAAGGCAAATAAAAACAAGTTTTTAGCCTTGAGGTTAGCCAATTGAGTTTCGAAAAACAATTTATAAATATTTAAATTCACTCTAGTTTCGAAATATCAATGGTCTAGAGTACAGTTAAGAATAAAAACTAAATTATTTCGGTTAGCGTACGAAGGGACCTGGAACATTTTCTTACTTACTGAATGTTAGAATTCGTCCACTGACCTTCAATTTTCTTTATGCTGATATTGCTAAAATATCGTGAAAAAAAATTTACAATTCATATTAAAATAATCAATTAATACATAAATAATAAAAAAATTTAGTCTTCATTCCATGGTTACAAACCCGAGGTGATGTTCGAAGGTCCCAACAAATGTAGATTTATAGGCGAATATAGAAAAATAACTGTATAGATTGCGGTAGTATACGAATATATTGATAGAAACGGACCTTCAGGGAGAGGACAGAAGAAAATGGAGAAGTATATTGTAAGTATGAAAAGAATATTAAGTTTAATAAGTATTCATGTTTTTTTTTCTTCTTACCTCCTTTATTAAATAGCAACAATATTAATATATATCTAAATATATGCAAACGTAATTGGTGCCCTTCCTTTGCCATATGGCATTATAAGGGGTTTGGCTGGGTCAGTTGAAGGCGTGGGTTACAATATTAAGGTCCAGGGGCCGCAAGTGCCAATACTGGCAAGTATTCATAACCAGCATACACATGAATTTGAAAATACTATGATTTTACGTAAAGATACATTCAAAAGAATAATACTTGAGTCCATCCCAGTAACACTACCTTGAGTACATATCAGAAAACATTAATTATACAGTGAATTTTAAAACAGACACAAAAAATCTGAACCAACACTATGCAGAGATTTTAAGTAAAATTAATTTATAAAAATATAACATTTAATACAATTAATGTTGCTAATTATAATTAACCTTGATATGAATTGTAATTATAAAATAAATAGGAGATTTAACCAAAATATAGTTGACATTAATAAATTAAATGCCTGATCTGAGTATGGGGAAGGGTAAAAATATTGTTGTAAAAAATTAACTGTGATTAAAATTTTTAATTTAATATGAAGAATAGACAAAATAGGTAATTAAACATAAGAAAAGGATTGCTTGTTAATAAAATTAAGTCATTCCCTAAAGTTTTAATGTCTCATAGGGTAATTGTGACCTGAAATTAATAACCTAGGCAGACTAGCCTGCTTGTTTGTTTTTTTTAAATTGATATAGTCTTAAAATTGTATTAAGGTAAGATAATTTATTAAGAATATTGTTATTTGTTTAGAATTGTTAAAAATTATTTGTATAATAAAAGCTGTTTGTGATAGATTGTGAGGATGGCCGAAACGTCGGACTTATAAAGAAATATAATTTGTTTTGAGACTAAAATTGGATGAATTTAATTTTATTTTAGCAAGTATATTTGAAGTTTTTTTTGTTAGATTTGGAAAAAAGAAGGACATTAAGGATATACAGTCAGCCAACAAGATAAATCGTCACCTAAATTCGGCCCACCAACAGGCGTGAGATCCCTAAATCTTAATCTTAATAAACAATTCATTAGTCTCTGCCTATATTATTGATTATATTGGCTTTTACGTATAAAAAATTAGTCGGATGTGATTATATATTCATGATTTAGGCAAAAGAAGCCATATTATTTACATATATACATTTCCTGTATAGCCTTTCCAAACTAATTTACCCAAAATCCGGTAACAATCGGCGAAAGCAAACCTGCCAAAAAGATGAAATGCATTTGGACCGACTTTCTTTCGACTGCTGTTTGTTCCCAACGATCTACTTCCTCATTTCTAAATGAATTGTACATTTTAAAGAAAGTTAAAAAAAATATTTTACAATTTTCACTCGCCAGTCCTACATCATTCTGATCACTCACACTGCATATTACATCTTTCCTGTTACAAGGCTCTGATTTGCAGACGTGCCAATGGGGCTATTACCCTGAGTAATGTAGTAGAGTAATTCGCTAATGAGGGAAATTAACATGTAAAAAACATTAAAAATAAATTTAAAGGACAGTGGTGGTTTGATTTTTACAAATACATGTCAATCACGACGATTCATAGCACAACAAAAGACTGGTAATATTCCGGGATCTTATCCTAGAAAATTGTCCAGGATAAAGCCAAGGGGAAATTTTAGCCTATTGTAACTATAGCAGTGTGCTTAAACATATTCAAACACATTCAAAAAATATTTAAAAATCGTTAACCGGTATATTACATCTCATGTTTTATTAAAGGCGATTATAACAGCTGCAAAACAACTATTTCAGGCATTTTATGCCGAACTGTAAGTTCAATTTTTGAGATTATATGGAGACTAAAAATAACTGGAAAATATGAATTTCTAAGAAAATGGAATATGTTTTTGAGTGACTACGATATTGTATGAAAAAATCATGTTAGAGAGCATTTTAGCCAGAAAATAAATAAATAGATTTACTGGCGTTTCGCATACCATGTCACCCAAAAAAAATGTTTGGTCTTACCAATGGATTTAATTATTTAAAACGGTAGATAGTAAAAAACACCAATATACGAAAATACTTCATTATCATATAGAAAGGGAAGAGTGGGCCAGTAAAATTTTACTGTAAAAATAAAATAAAGGACTTATGCTCACTAAATGTATTTTTTGAGGAATAGACTAGGGACAGATGAGGAAGTACAGCAACAATCAGTAATATTTCTTCTCTACGAAACCTAATTACTGCTAATTAATACTAGTGGTTCAGTCCACAGACCTAGGGTTTTAGGCTTTGAGGGGAACAAGGTACTTTAATTGGGTGAAAGACCCAGGAAATTACAAACATTAGCGCCATTTATAGAGAAAAGGGCCAACCAGAGCTGATTTGGAGGGCTAATCCCTCACTGTTGGAACCTGAAGTCTCTATTTGCCCTTGGTAAGAGATGTCCAGCTAAGCAAGAAGGGAACAGAGAGCACACATCCTAGAGGTCGGCACTTCAGTACCACAGATCACACACCAGGAGTCCTATCTCATGTGGGGTTCATAGCAAGTAAGCGAATCATCTTCTAACACGAAGCGGTACCCATCATTATCATCATTTCATTTTAGCTATATCACTTCCCAAAATCTTTTTTTTTTTTTAATTATTTATTTAATGTAATTTACAACTGTACACAATTATACAATAGATAAATATTTAGTATGTTTCATATACACTTAAAAATCTTGGGAAGGAACCACCCATTAGTGGTACTTCAAACATTAATTTAAATTAGAAGGTCCCGTGGCCATCTTCTTTTCAGACGCCTCGGAGGATTATCAGGGATTGTTAAGGATGAAAGATTAAGAATTAATGAGTTAGGATGGTTAAGGAGTTGGGAATGAAAAGACGCATATCTGTTTTGGGCAAATCTGCAACGAATGGGATGTTAAGGTCTTTGTGAATGAGTTTATTTGTGACGTAATAAGAAGCATCAAGGATTTTACGTAGGATTTTGGATTGTAACGATTGGATGCGGGAAGAATTTGATGGTTTGGTGGAGCCCCAGAGCTCAATTCCATATGTCCAAATAGGTCTGATTATTGTAGTGTATACTAATTTTTTGTAGTGAATGGGAAGTTTAGAGCGTTTGTTGAGTAAGTGTTGTAGCAATCGGAATCTACGAGCAGTTTCTTTCGTTTCAGTCTTGTGTGTGGATTCCAAGTAAGTCTATTGTCAAGATGGAGTCCTAAGTATCGAATCTGTTCAACAGGCATTAGTGGTGTATTTAGAAAGGATACTGCAGGATAGGAGGGCAGAGGTTTACGACGGAGAGTAAAGGTGATCTGGTGGGATTTGTGAGGATTTATTTTGATTCTCCAGTTTTTACACCATTCTTCAATAGATTTTATGTGTGCCTGTAGTGTTTGTGATGCATTAGTTGGGTCGTTGTTTACAGAAATTATACATGTGTCATCAGCGTATGTTGTTAGGACTGTGTTAGGGTGGGTTGGGATGTCAGCTGTATAAACCGTATAAAGAATAAGACCTAAGATACTACCTTGAGGAACATTCCCAAAATCTAAATTCGTTATAACTTGCTAACATCATTATATTACATTTGGCTTACTCCTCTCTCTTTACAACGTATCTCAATTTATTCCTCAATAAATTCTGTACTTTCAAACTTTCTTTTTTATCTTCAATCAAACCCTTCTGAAATGGAATACTTTAATCTGATTCAGGCATTACTCCACCAGAAACTAGAATATGGACTGTCTGGTCAGAACACTATTTCTTTGGGCCGTTCATGGACGAGAGAGCCTATCGCAACCTTCGGCGGCACTGGTTCGTATACGACCAAGTGGGGTTGAATTTTATTTTATAGCAGTCCCACGGAATAAACACTTGACTTTCCGATTCCTGTTAGTATAGATTGGTTTCCTGTAGATAACCCTCCGTTCTCCCCTCCCTCCAGAAATGGGTTAAACGAAAAAAAATAAATGAAATTGGTACTTACGTCTTACTATATTTTGCTATGTCAACTAACTCAATTCCTAACCAATTATATTAAGTAAAGGGTTTGTTAACAAGATATTTTAGGCAGCCAAAGGAAGCCATGTTCAATCGTCTAATGACGCGAATTTTTGATAAATAATTCATTAGATGTTGTCAAGATAAAATGGTTAAACTTTGATATCAAATCAGCAGTTAAATTCCTCCAAAACTTCCTGCGATTCGACGAACATATGTTCTAGAAATGAATTTAAAAAATACAAAACCATTTGATCGATGGTGGGTTATCTACCTCCTGTAATCTGTATGCCAGACCTGCACCTGTTAGTCTCTCCTTATCTTTATAAATCGCATATCGTTGTGTTCATTGCAACTGATGATTAAAAAAAACGGATTTGCCTATTTGATTTTAATTACTTACTCAATCACTGTCTTTCAATAGTTGGTTTAATTTCGACATAGTTGCATTTAATAGGAGTGTAATTATAAGTAATAGGTCAAAAATATAGAAAAATTCTTCAAATGAAGCACGTGGAGCGAATTAAGTAAGAAATTCTTCTTTAAGCCCACCCACCACTTAAAAATGGTTCCTTAGAAAATTAACTTGATCGGCAACGGCACAATTAGTTGCCTAATTAACGAGATTAAGTATAGAGGTACTCATAAATGGTGTATTTATCAGCTTGATCTACATCTTCAAGAAACGTTTATGACATATTAGTTTAATTACTTTATATTATTCTAAAAATGTATCGGTAACATAATATAATTATAGCTTATTTACTTTTTGAGGACGTATAAGATCAGCCTTACCTTAAACAGATATGTAATTATTGGAAAACATCTTGATTGAGGCTCATATTATAACCACATCCTGAATAAATATATAATATATATAAAAATCATAAGATTGCTGAACTAATCACTATATACATACTTTAAACCTAGGAATAAAATAAATAAGGAATAAATCTTTGTACAATAACATAAACAAGTTAAACTGAAAAAAACAAAACGATATTTACAAAATTCACTAACCACCTTAAATAAAAAACATTAAATGGAATAAACAACAATATTTTTTTATAATATAATCTAGTTGTGGCAATATGAGGACACTCCAGTTTTTATATTGTCATTGCTGGAAGTTTTAACTGTTCAATATGGACAGTTCTCCTCTTTTTTGGTTCTGTTATACTCTAAACTGTAACAATATTATGTTTTCTAATGGTTATCACCCTGAATGGATCCTCGTATCGCTGTATCTCCTTACCCCTGTTAGGCCCCAACTTTCTATATACGATCGTCCCGATTTTGGTCGCTACCATCCTAACTGTGAACATTAAATTCTCCCGAGCCACCTTCCTAGATTATTCCTTCTTCATTCTTCCCCGGGTCTTTTCCCATAACTTTCTTTGAGCAACATGATTGTTGTGTATTTCCTCTCCGTCTGCTGCCGTGCCCTTATAGTCCTCTCTCGAATTAGGGTGTTTTAAACTTTTGAGCTCTTCCAGGATGTGGTGACGTAGAGCCTGCGGGTATCTCCCTTCTTTCACCTTATTCTTCATTTAGTATGATCTCATGGACTGTCTTCCCGGTTGCCTCGAGCATCTCCTCTTCTTTAAAAAAAAATCTTCATATTCTCTTCTAAGTCTCTGTCTCCAGTCTTCAGCCTAATTAATTGCTCCGACCTGTGCGCCCTCGGTTTTTCTTTGTCGAGTGCATTTGTACATTTTACCCCCAACCTAATTCTCCATTTTCTCTTGATATTACTAACCCAAGTATCCACCTTCCAACACTTTGGAGGTCACACCCCACAATCACTTTGTATTCCCTCGGCACACTACCTACAATATGTAGAGGCAAGTTCTCCCAACTAAATACCCACCGGTCCAACCCTATCTCCACCTCCCCCTCTACGTCACAAGGGCCACCCAGGGTGATCAATTTACATTGGAATTCCTGAATCTTGGGTGTCCTATCTCCATCACACAGTTTTGCAAGGCTTCTCGGCACATGATTTGGAACTGCCAGCGTTCACCAGAAACCTCACTCCTGCTATCTCTATTATATTTTAGTAGGTGGGCCTGTTGATTTGTGTGTTTTAACTTATTTATTCATTAAATTATTTTATTATTATTATTTTTATTTATCTTTGTTTTACTTATGTATCCAATCTAGTATTTCTTTTAACCAATTTTTTATTATATTTTCCTTTAAATCTATGTATTAGTTTTGTTTTGGTAAAATGTATTTACTTGTTTGTTTTACTGTAAGCTCATCGACTGCTATGAATGGTATTTATCTGGTTTGATTTCACATCGCTGTCTAACGGTGAGTTTATTTAGAGGGTCACTGGGGAGGATCTGAGAAAGGCAATTCAGGAGAGTGAATCTGTTGATAAAATGAAACAAAAGTTGTGAAATAGAAGGGACAAGAAAGGGGGGAAATGAATAAAGTGAAATATTTGTATTTAATGTGTAGAATTGATTGTAAAGGAAAACTGTGAGAAAAAATGAAAAAAAAAAAATGTTTTCTTTCTACTTTATTATATCATGTTAAAATATGAAATTTATATATGTCCGATCACGAATTTATTAGTATGCTGTGTAATGTAACAACCCGATGTATTTGGGCTGCATGAATGAATAAAGCATTTTTCTCTCAGACCGCCGCTCACGTTGTAATTCAGCAGTCTGCGGTCGCCTCTCTACTGACAACCCCTTCAGATGTCTCGCGTCTTCCTCTCTCCAGTCCCTCGCCTCCATTCTCCTCGTTTCCATCCTCTTTTTTCCACCTTGTCCCCTTGAATACCTCGGTTCCATGGCTTCTTCTTCGGTCTCTCATGCTCCTGATACTTCAGTAGATTCATCTGAAGATCTACTCAACCTACGGTGGCTTCTTCGTATTTGTTGGGCGTTGATCTTCATTGGTTCGCCCCGGCCCACATCTCTTCTTCGGTACATGTATGAGCACTGTTTGGCTATCTTCCCCTCATTCCCACATTCAAAGCATCACGTGCGCGGGCAATGTGCCACTTAATGCCCAATATTTCCACAACCGTGACACTTGCGTCCCTCCCGCCGATTATTGTTCCTGGGTTTAGCTAGGCTTCTTCTATTTACTTGGTTGCTAGCTCTCTCTCTTCTACCCTCTCCATGTTCTCTCCTCCTCCAAGGGTTGGGCATGTTTCTAGGCCTTTATTATTATATCCTGGTCCACCCTGGCTCTTCTACTTCTAATCGGGCCTCCAACTCTCTAGTGCTTGTTTCTATGTGATCTTGAGCACATTCCACAAACGAGCGGTCTCTCGGCATCCCTCCTTCCATTCCAGCCATCCGGCATTCCCCTCTTTTTTAACCAGCCGAATTTTCAGTTCCATGGATAGGAATTGCATCCGACCATGTACTTGGATTGTCTCCATCATCTCGCTGAGTTTATCTTGAATTCTATTATAGCGTGCCTTCGGGCAGGAGTTCTGCGGCATACTGCCCACTATAATGTCTCGGTTTTTTCGTTTCTCTGATCATCATGAATATATCCTCCTCTGGGGTCTCTTCGTCTGCTTGAGTCCGATTTAGGATACTTCTTTTTACTCGGCAGACTACAGCTCCTTTCAGTGCTTTTGCATCCTCGCTGTCCAGTAGATCCTCTGACATCTTCACTTCTATTCGCCCCATTAGGCGATCACACCCTTTTAAAAATTATTTAATTCTTTGGTCTCTCCGGTGAATTTTTCTAGGTCCGACACCGCCTTCCTCAGGTCCTGGGCGCTTGCCGTACGGACCTTAATCCATTCTAGCGTCGTGGCATGAAATTGCGCTAAATTACTTCTGGTAATGGCCGAATCCCCTCCGGAGGTGAGTTGCCAGCTGCTAAAGTTTGGTTGACAGCAGCTTGAGGTTGGTTGTGTTGATTCAAATTCTCCAGGTTCAGAACTGATCTTCTCACTATTCCGTTACTGGTCATAAATTAACGTGAAGAATGAAAAAAAAAAGTGCATTTTGTTTGGGTCCGATGGGCGGAAGAGTATTTGAAGGCGGCGTAAGGGAGAATTGAAAAAGAAAAATGTTTCTGTAACAGTAAAACATAGTGTTAGACATATTATGGTATGGGAGTGTCTCATGTGTCTGTGGGAAATCTTGTTTCCATTAATGGAATTTTAAATGCTGAGGGGTATGTGAACATATTGCGCCATAACCTGCATCCAAATGCCGAAAAATAGGTATCCGGCACCGATATGTGTCCCATCAGGACAGCGATCCAAAACACACTGCCACCAAAACCAAGGAATGGTTGATATTTAATGTGCGAAGACAGCTCCTCCTCAATTACCTGACATAAATATTATAAAAAATTTATGGCAAATCTTGCATCAGAATGTGAGAAAGCATCACATCACTGCAAAAAACCATTTGAAACAAGTGCTAGTCCAAGGGGAGCGACGGTAGCAGCGATGAAGCGCGCCTCCCTAACAACCCAAAGGTTGCGAGTACCATCCCCAGTCCTAGTCGGAATTTTTTCAAGCAGATAATTACATAATGCTCACTCACGGCCTCCCCCCGGGCATTTGTGTGGCCCGTTAGCCAATGGGTGGCACTCACAAAAATAGGCGTGAGAGAGAATTCGAAATGGACCCACCGTATGGAAACCTCGTCAAGTAACTCGAGTTACATATCATAAAAAATCAGTGAAGACTAAAATGACTTTATTCTAACATATTTACAAGAACTACATGTTACTGTTACTATTACTAGTCTTTATATTCTAACTTCTCTAACTTAGCTATCTAGTCTAGGAAATATATATGAACACTTGAGAAGAGGGGGTAGAAAGAATAGTGAAATAGGAGAAGGGGTTTGGACCAATCAGATACTATGAAATTATAAGTAAATATCTGGGAGGGAGAAATAGGCGTGGACTAGAAGCAGGGTGTGAGGCTTCCAAGAAATTGGAAGAAACGAAAGAAACTTTCATGTGTAAAACATAAAAAAGTTAGACTGATGCAAGTCCTTTGTGAGATGACAGCATGTACCTGCTTAAGTGTCAGCCCTAGCTATTGATATAGGATACTAAGGGCTTGAAAGGACTCTGGACCTTCTTTGAACCTAGTTGTATTTATTGAGCTTTTTTTCTATAAAATTGTAAGGAGAATGTGGACATATGCAACCATATGTCTAAAGTGACTTAGGTTCAGTTGGGCAAGGGGGAATTGTTTAAATTTATAATACCGGTTCCTTAACTCGCGCGATGGGTATCCGTAGCACACCGCGCGTGACCTTGCACCTCCACGCTCTGTCGTGCCAGAAGAAGAATTGATCCAAGAATGGAAAACAATCAGTCTTAACTTGGTTAAAAACTTGGTCCACTCCATGCCGAGATGTCTACAAGCAATTATTGATGTCAATGAACTTTTTACGAAATATTAAATTTATATTTATTCTCAAAACTAAAAAAAAAAATGGGCAAATATTTTTTGCTAGAGGATTTCATTATTTTTTAAATTTTTCTCCATTAATTAAAAAAGCTAATTATTGTACTCATATAGAATTGTTTTAGTTTTAAAAATACTTTGTATTAATGTGAAGTTCAGTGGATTATTATTTCCGTTATGACCAATAGTTTTATAAAAACTAGTTAGGCAAATACTTTTGCTCCCACTTTACCTCCATACACATTTTGTTATTATGTTACGATATTTTTCGCTAAAATTTAACTAATTTACGTATTTAAGCTACTTTTAATAAAATATGAGTTATTGGCTATAAATTTAAAACTAGATTAGAATCCCTTGAAAGAAACTATTTTAAATTTACTTCTAGGTTAACTTGCAATATTACTGGACTATTAGTGGTCGAAAGTGTTAGAGAAATCCCGGACATGTCAATTCCTTGACGATCTACAGTCGACCTGTCTCAGACTTCAACTTTGCGAAATTTGCACAAGGCGTTTGGTCTGTACCGTTACAAGATTTAGGTTATGTAAGAACTAAAGCTTAGGTAGGAATAATTTAGGCCCAGCGCCGAAACCTCGCTAATTGGGCTTAATAGCAACTTAATGTACACTCTAATTTTCTTAAGCGTTGGAGCCCATTCCAATTTGGAAAAATGAAAATACTCAAGTGCTTCATGAGTCACTATCCAATTCCGAAGAGGGGCTCAGCTTATAATTTTTTTTAGTCCATATTTCCTTGGCTGTTCTAACAGTTAATCGTGATTTTAATTAGATCTGAAAGATATCTGATTTCAACAGAACAGACCTTAACCTGTCATATGACCAGAGAAACAGTCGATTTCTCCTAAGACAAAATGAAGGCATTTTTAAACTCAACGAGGACAAGACACGGCCTCTAATATCACATTAAATATTAACAGGGCACATGTCATCAACAAAGTAGAGATGCCATTATGTTAAAAAATGATGTGAAATTGGAGGTGTCTTATTCAAGCATCAGTACAGATGATGTGGTATTCCATTCATAATGGCGAAAGAGTAAGTCTTAAAAAAACTTGTTGTGATAAAACTATAAAAAAATCAAACTATTTATATGAATTCGCACATATTTGTTTTTTTTAGGGTAATTAAACATTTCCAGAATGTGAGGGCTGTTATTGTTTAATAAAGTCGCTAAATGACATGTCGATCCGGTGTCTATCAAATGCCAGTCTATCAGTCAGTTATTATGTGTTTAACAGTTGGTGGAACGTTACACTGTCAACATGTTGCTCTAGATGACCCTGACAGTAAGTATTCTTGGGTTAGTCGAGTGTGTCCAATTCATAGTCTGGTCAATATTATTTCGTGTCGTCTGCAACTTTGGGTTGGTGTCCTTGGCAGTTTGATGATTTTTCACATTTCTTCAATCTCTTTCAATTGCATTAGAGAGTTCTCAATCTCATCGTAATACAGGGTAAAAAACAATGTTTTAGTAATATATTTTCGTATTTGTGGAGGCAAAGATTATTTCATTCCCATGATTGTGAAGTGATAGTATTACTTTATTATGTTTAATTTAATTTTATGAATATATACACTGAAACCAACTGTGCACTTATTATATTTTTTGTACAATATAGTACTTATTATATTATAGGCTACCATAACCCTAACCTCCTTCTAAGCAAAAATGACGCTTAGGGGTGGTGATTAGGCTACACGTATCCATGGTATATAGGATCTAATATATACCAGGTATATAGAGTACTAATTTCAATATTCGCGTTTTGTTTTTTAGCCAGGAAAATGTAACATGAAAGAATAATATGACTTACTTTTTGCTAATCTATCAGTAGATCACTGAGTACAAATCGGATTGAAATACAGATATACGGCTTATCTCCTTACGTAAAAAACAACAACAATAATTATTTAAAGGGCCAAACAACCCCACATCCAGAGGAATCAAAAGAAAATGGATAATTGATAACTTTTGATCAATATTAAATATGTCTGAAATTATTGCTTGAAAGTTTTGTCTTCACTTCAAAGTCTGTGGTTTACTTTGAGTAATCTATCAGTGAGAAAGTAACGAATAATGAGATTGTATGTAGGGGGTAGGAATTTACGGAGTTTTTAAAGTAGTCCCAGGTGCCAGATTCGATAAAAAGCGTATTCTCCATCGAATAAGACTCCCGCACAGAACATTCCACACACCAAAGAAGACGAGACAACGTCCACCACTCTATGCCATCACTAGAGAGTTGAGTGGGATGTTTGGAATCCCAACTTATCTCTAATATGGATATCCATTGAGCCGTTCTTGAGAAATTCGTGCTTCTTTCTCTGTTCGTTTCAGACTCATTTCAATGTGAACATTAAGGATCCCAAAATATATTTAATGTTTTAAAAAGTACGAAGTAAATTTGAAATTGAATTAACTTGGTCGATTCTGCAATTGATATGTTCAAGCAACAGTAAATAAAAAATAAATTTATTTTAACATAAGCATTAAAATATAATGTTTGATACAAACAAACAATTGTTTTTGATATAATGTAGAAATTTGCTTACTAAAAAAAAAAAAAATTAAAACCTTGCGAAAGCAATGGACCCCGCCTTCCGGCTTCACTCGCCCTGGAAGTGTACACGCTCCATTATAATCCTTTCTCCAAGACTGAAACACGCTTCGAGTCAATAACCTTTTCCTTCAGCAACAACTTAGTTCTGACACAAATTACATGCTTCATTCATACGTTACCTTATTACACTTATATAAGATTTTTCTTATCTCTTTCTATAGCTCAAGACTCTTTCATACAATTTATCTGATTATGTTTCCACATCTAACGCACTCACTATTCAGAAGGAATTACAGATCAAGAAGAAGACAAAAATTAAGCACACATAGTTACTAAAATCTATTATTATAATGGTAAAGTCTTACAGACCCATAAACGACTACAATCTTTCCAATCTAAAATACTACGACGTATCCTCAATTCTACAGCACCATTGTACGTTAATGTTACGGCGGGTAGGGGTTCGAAAGGAGCCTTTAGTAGCCCAACCGTGAAAAGGAAAGAATAGTCGAATTTTTGTATTTTTAAATATGTAAACATAATAAGAAGGAACACAAAATATACAAACTAGAAAAAAAAGAAAGATTAAAACTATTACAAAACTAAATTAATTGAACAAAAGATAAAAAAAAATCTTATTTCACCGGTGATTGGTGGGGCCCCGGTTATGGTTGTTCTGAGTGGATATTCTCGTGGAAGTAGATCGACAAAAGGGACGTACGTCCGCCCGCCTTGTCCTCTTGGAGGATGAGTTAAAGAAGTCCGCCCGCCGTGGCTAAGATGGTGAAGATGGCCAGAATGCTGGCAACTACGAGTGGGTAGTGAGGAGAAAATAGAGATAGATATGTGTATGCAGTGAGACGTTAAGAAGTTGTCTGTCTATTTTTTAGTTTAAAAAACAATAGATTTTGACGTTATAAAAATCATATGTTTCAATTATCGATTTGTGGACCATATGTTGGCCGCAACAGTTAATAATAAGGATTTACATATTGACTTTAAATTGCACTGGTCACTGAACCCATACGAACTTACTAGAGAAATTTTCCATGAAGCATTACTGGAACAAATGACCAGGACTCTCATGCTTGAGAATAGAAAAAGGAAACTAAAAAGAACATTGATGAGGGAGGGACTAACTTACATGAGAAAGTAAGAAAATCAAAGTTGAGGTACCGCAGTGTGCTGTTCTTCATGCCTTACATGCCATTTGTTGTTTAATACCACAGTCAGGAAATAGCATTTAAGAGGTGGGTAATTGAAATATATGGAGATAAAGAAAGATTAATAAATTACGAGGAAGATAGCTGGCCCACATATGACCTACCTACGGTTTGAACAGCTGTAACCCACTCAATACCCAACCAATTGGCCTACATGTAAAGTAATATGTCTACTTTCAAAATAAAATGCAGAAATCAATTAAGAAGGATGTTTAGGATGAATTTAGGGCGTTCTCCCAAACCATTATCAATAGGTCATATTGAGACCAAGGGTCACAAATATTGCCAACACAGTAAACATTATTTTATTACCAAGGAAAAATAAAAATTAACTTTCAATACGATTCAAAAACATTGCAGAAGATAGTAATATCATATGAATAAATTAGGAGGTTACTCTTTCCATTCTGGACACACATACACCATGTCAAGTCGGCGGTTATTCCCACCACACAATTGGAGGAGAAAAGTTTGACACATGATGGGCAAATAGATGTTTTAAGCCTTTCATGCATACAAATGTGAAAACCGACCTCCTCAGACACTTGGAGGTCAATGGCATCCCCACATCAGCAAGCCTATGAATCCTTCACACTAGTTCCATTTCGTCAGATTCAGGTAGACTGCCTCAGAGTACGCCCTAGGGACCCCAAACAGCTCAGCTGCTTTTTAGAATGACACTCCTCCTTTTATCGCTTTCAATGCATATTTTAGTTGCCTATATGTCCATTTTCCTCTTTTCTTAACTGCGAGAGAAGCTATTCGCACAGAAAGAAACATCAAAACAGATAATAAACAATCAATTACTAACAAAATAGCATTGTTATTATGCAAAATATGCTCGAAAATAACAGGAAACAAATGTTGTTCTAATATGGCCTACCTAAGAATCGACAGGCCATATAAGATTAACCACCTGTTTTTACTGAAATATACCCAGTTCTTTAAAAAAATGAAATTCAAACAAAACCCTAATAATATCCTGACAGCAATTGAAATCATCAACAGCTTCCCAGAAAGCTTAAATATATTATTTACAAGAAATATGAGAACTTATCTGAAAAATAGCAACGACGAGTGCACTTTGACTCAGGAATTGCAGAACCCCATTTCCCAATACCTCCTGTTGTTATGATGCCTTATCTACGTATACAAATAGGTGCTAACTATTTTTTTTTCAGTAACCCCATCATTATTTTTCAGCACAAGGCCATAACAAGATATAGGCAATCTTTGGAATCCACCTTTATTCCAAGTTGGGAAAAATTGCGATCCCTATAGATATAGCATGTTGATAACTTGTACAATTAAACTATACTTAAAACAAGATATATAGTGATAAAATGGTTCACTTACCATATAGAAAAACAAACACACGGGCACATTATGTTGCTCGTCCAAGTTGCAAACCACATTAGTCCTAATCATTTTTGTTTATTTTTATATTGTGATTGTTATTTGTAATTTTGTAAAATATATTTTACTTTCATGAGTATTTGTTTTTGATAATGATATGATGTAGCGAGGAGGTTCTTTTGAGGTTTGAACTTATCGAACGAACAATCGTTTCGAAATATCTGATAAATTCAAAGAATATTATTGAACATAAATTAATTAAAGAGAACAGAAAAGGAGGCAAAATTTTTTTTAGATATTATTAGAAGATTCTAAAAATAAAACGTTGGGCCTCTTAAATATCAGTAAATCACTGACCAGCTAACCTTTGTCATAATTGAGGTTTCGTTAGGGCAGAAAAAGGCAAGAATTTTTATAGCCGGATTTAATTTTGTTTTACTTGGTTATCAATAATTTATTTGGATGTTAAACCCATACTCCACCCCGGAGAGGTGCTTTCTTGAGCAATTTGCTCATATCGGGAAATAAACATCCACATTTTCCTAGTATTTCATCTCTTTTGTTTATACTGTTGCCTACCTTCCGTCAACCTTTTGATGTTCTTATTCCCGCTTGTTTATGTGTTATCAAAATTTCCAAATTTCGTACAACCCCATTGTTTTTCCCATCATAACTTTAATCAAAACAACACATAAAAAGTAAATTTCCTGTGGGTCCCCAGTCATGCAGGTATAACGAGAAACGAACAGACTGACCCAGCTCCTAAAGTAGCATGCACCCTATTTCCAGTGCTTGATTATAACTTGGCGCTGTATGATTACCATAAATCGGTTATGACCCAATGCAAGGAAGCATGGTGCTGTTTTTGGTCCAAGGTACCTGAAACAAATAAAATGAAGACAGTACTTAGGATACTCAACCTCTACCACCAATCCCCGAAAATCGTCATGAACAATCCATTATAGCCCGACTCAGACTTACAAGATTAACACACAAGCATGTTCTTGAAAGAAACCCTCCGCCGACATGTTATAGTTGTAAATGTACCCTGACGATGGAGCATAGCCTGGAACTCTGTTCGCGTCTGGAATCGTTTTGGCCTTCGGGGGATGATGTCAAGCTTTACTGCCAGAAAATTGGAAAAACCTGTTTAAGTTCCTAAAGGAGACAACCTGTACCAAGAAATGTAACCACCAAATCCAGAATACGGTGCCTCTATTCTTGGAGTTGTATACGGCAACTAAATATTAAGCAAATAAATTATTAAATATGTGTTATTAGTTTTTGTTTTATATCCAACAATTTTACTTTATATTTATTTGTTTAATTTCCTCTCATAAGAAATAAAGGTGGTTATAACATGATCAATTATGGCATTGTTATAACTTAAAACTGTTGACGATGTAAATGTTATTTACTATAATGTTACTTCGTTCTACTTTGAACTTTGATGTCTTGTTTTATTTGTAACCCTTGATGTTTGATCAATGGAAAATGTATGGAAATAATGGATTTAAATCAACCAAGTTGAATGGAAACGAAAATCATTTTACCATATTTTCTTGTCTTATTTTATTACTCTTTTTTTGTGTTATTATTTATCTTACCATCAAGATAAAAAATTATAAGCTATATTCCATCTCATTTCATAAGTGGGTAACTTAACTGTTACAAAAATAAGTAAGATAAACCACAAAGAATGTACCATATTGCAACATTTTCTTTGTCATAATTTATCACATCATATGATTGGGATGTGTCTGCCAGACGTTTTATCCAAATCTTTAGTTATAAATACAAAAAACAAATAGAAATGTAGCAAAGAAACATTATGCTAAATTAACTAAATTAATTTATTTTAGAAAGCGTATAATACATATTTTTTCAACCTTTAAATAAATGTTTTTGTAAAAAAAGTATACTTCAGTAACTTCCTTTTTAAAATAAACAATTCAAATCTAAATAACTCTATATTGTAAATTGTACAAAATTCAACAATAAGTTGATTTTTTTTTATTTCTGTCCCATGGATGTGAGAGTTTATAATTGGGTGGAGGGGTAGTGAGAATTGATGAAATCAGCAGTTGATGCATTTTAAGAGGGGACTGAGAAAAGGAAATATGGCAGATATAAATGGGTTGTCTGATGATAGGACTCACCAGTTGTCTTGTCAGTAGTAGTCACATAAACAGTCCTCAGTCCAGTCTAAGACAGTTTATGTGTGTTTGCAACCTTTCTGGGCGTTAATTGGTGTTAATGTCTGGAATAATGAGTTAGCGCAGTGTTGGAGGCTATCAAAGAATTTGATCCATGAGATGAATTCTGTTAATTTTGATAGATCAAGAGTCATGTGAATGTAGTCATTTTTTTGCTCTTTGTAAAGAAGAATGCTTCATAATATGTCTCAGGACACTACTTTGAAACTTTTGGAGTTTCTTTTATGTTGTGGGTGCTATGTTAGCCAGTATAAGTGCTCCTTAGTGGAGGGCTGGTCTAAATATATTTTTATAAATTAATAATTTAAGATAGAGAGCAAGTGATTAAGCCTGTAAGTAAGCATTGGTCCTAACCAGTTTTATTTTCATATTGCAGTGGTGAGTTATCTGAGCGAGTGTCTATGAAGTGTAACACCCAGGTGGCCTACACTGTCTGCTGGTTTGTTCTTACACCCTTTAGACTTAAGGAAGAGGGAAGAAGAAAATAATAGTCGGTCTTCTTGAGATTAACCATGATATTCAGTCCTTCCAATTTCTTGGTGATTTCCGTACAAGCCTTTTCTATCTACCGTAGAGCTGTCTGCTCTCATTGAACTACTATAGATGGCTATATCGTTATAAGTTGATTTATATATTAAAAAAAAATTATAAAAAGATATGGAAATCAATACAAAGGATAGAATAAAAAACAAAACACATTAAAAATTTGATTTAAGAAGTTGGCTAGAGATGTATCCTTATATTACATCCATGGCTTACTAAATCTACTGAAAAAAAAAAGGGACGAAAAATTTATATATTTAATATGTAATATTATTCAAACATAAAAAATATCTATGGAAACAGATATATTATTAATTTAACTAGATAAACCCCAAGTTTAAACAATACAAATAAAAACTCAATTATATTGTTTCAAATTTGATTTGTGAAAAATTGATGATTTCTAATTTTATTATTATTTGATTCATAAACCTAAAACTGCGACTTGAAATTACTGAAGTCATACATAGACTAATTATGAACTTCTTATAAAATGGATTTAAAGTTTAATGGTATTTTATCGAAAGTTGAAATAAAAAATGTTAACAAAAAATACTATTTGCATACTGATGACTTCAACTAACTTTATTTAAAGGTCTTATATTTTATATAGAGATCATCCCTCCAACATTATTTACTGAAATATTACCCATCTTCCAGGTTCCTTGTTTTCATAGTGACCTGATAGGTGTTATAAAAAATGTGGAGGCTAGTTGGATCTTACCTGTTGGGCCCTGTTTCATAATGAAAGCTAATAGTATTGGTCCATAAATACAAGTATACAAACTACTTAGTCCTGACAATCATACTTATTTTTTTTTTTTTTCATAATAGGGAAGACTGTTAGTAATATTACAGGAGTTAAAAAGTACTAAAAGTTACTATTACACAAGTCAGTATAATTGTATAAAGTTAAATTTACAAGACTAATAGTATTAGTTTGTACTTTATTACGAAACAGGGTCTTGGAGGTGGAGTAATAACACAGCATTAAATCATTATTTTCCAAATATGAGGGTTACTGTCTTTCCGCTGAATGTGGTTCAATTTTAATAAGTAATGAAACAGCTCAACCTCTTAAAGAATAAGATAACACATGATTGGGATTACAATTTTTTTTTTTAGCAATGAAATATGAAATTGTAGTAAATCCAAACATCCCCAGAATGGAGCTACCTCTTTTTTTTTTTCAGTAAACCTTTTGTTACAGCGGATAGGGAATCAAAAGGAACCTTTACTAGCCCAACTTTGAAAAGTAGTGAAAAGAAAAGAATAGCCGAATTTTGTTATTTTTAAATAAGTGAACATAATAAAAGGAACACAAAATATATAAAAATATACAAACTAGAAAAAAAAAATAAAGCTTAAAACTATTACAAAATTAAATGAATTGGACAAAAGAGAGAAAAAAAAAGTCTTATATCACTGGTGATTGATGGGGCCCCGGTTGTGGTTGTTGTCCTGATTGCATGTTCTCGTGGAGGTAGATCGACAAAAGGGCATACGTCGGCGATAAAAGCCTTGTTGTCTTGGAAGATGAGCCGAAGTAGTCCCCGCCTTGGTTAATATGATGTAGATGACAGAGATGGCCAGGATGCTGACAACTACGAGTGCATAGTGAGGATACAATGGAGAAGATATGTGTGTGCACACTATGAGACGCTAAGTAGACATCTGTCCATTTTCAGTATAAAAAACAACAGAAAGTAGCTGTTTTGTTTTTTAATGAGGTGTAGATAGTTGACCGTAGATTAACGCTTGAAGAAGTTTGTCGGGGGGTGCGGTCAGCAAAGAACAACATAAATAAACAAAACCATATTTATTTATTTTATGAATAAAATAATAAATATGGTTAATAAAAATAAATAATAAATATGGTTTATAAAATAAATAAATATGGTTTTGTTTATTTATGTTGTTCTTTGCTGACCGCACCCCCCGACAAACTTCTTCAAGTTTTGTTTTTTAACTTAATAAAAATCATATGTTCCAATAATCGATTTGTAGACCATATGTGGGCCACAACACCTTTCAATTGATAATAGTAATGAGTAAAAATGGGATGTTCCCCTTTTAAAAACAAGTTTTAGTTGGAATGTATTTTTGTGAAATACTATATCTTTCCATACCGTTTTGTTTTAGTTTTTGAATTGAATTTTATTAAAATTTTTGTTAGAATTAATGAGATCAATTCATGTAATGCTTTAGATTTTTACACTAGTACATGTCCTTATTCCAAGCCTTAATAATGCCTTAATAGATACAAGGAGCGTTTGTTACAAAGTTCTGATTTTCTTCAGCATTGTTGTCTGTCACATTCTTGCTTCAAACCATTTAAGTATATTTTGGTTTCAAACCAAAAACCAAATTAAACTGATAAAAATAAAATAAAGCCTAAAAGAGGTTGTTAGAGTCAAAAATATTCCTACATCTGTTTTAAATCAGATCAAACAAAAATTTCATTACTATTTGCAGAGAAGTAATTTATATAAATAAAATCATTTAAAAATACTTAAATTCTTTATTGATATATTTATTAATATACATTTTATTGGTTTGTATTTTTATGTAATACTGAGCCTGTCGACATTCATTTAGAAATTGTTTTATATAATGTTTTCTTTTGGAGAGTTAATCATTATTTTCCAAGTAAGTTTTATTTAGTGAAACCCTTTCTATATTTTCTCACTATATACCTATACTTCATTTATCTATGTTTCAGGGCTCTTACCCTATCTTTAGAATGATATATCTGAAACTTCACCATTTCATAAATTACACATTGCATATCCTGTTATTAATAAAACACTCACTAGTTATTCAAAATTTCCTAATAGTACATACTGTTCTAATCTATATAAAAGATTAGGTCATGATAAGTTAAATTAAATTGTATACCATTATTTTTTTCTTCATTTTCACTATAAAACTGGACTGAAGTCCCTAGCTTAATCCCTTTAAATCCTCCCTTCTACTACTATTGTTAAAGTATTGTCTCATTCCATAATGAAAAAATATATATGAATTTAATAAATATATATGAAAAAAAATATATACGAAATTAAAAAATATATATTTAAAAGGAAATATCCATATCTTTCCTTTTAAATATATATATTTTTAAAGGATTATTGTTAATTGGATGCTATTATAACTGTAATTTATTTATTATCGTTAATTATGTAGATAAGATCATGCTCTTTGTGTCAGTGTTATAATTAACAGTATTTTTGATGTATTTTGTTATATAAATTTCTATGTAAAGTTTATTATGCTGGGCACATAAAACATAAACATAAATTATGTAGATATAATAAATAGATTTCATTTATATTAGCATCCAATTTTCTATAATACTAGAAAAAAAAAAGATAACATAAAAATTGAAAAGTAAAGAACCATAAGGACACAATGCCATAACAATAATAATAGAGGTGCAGATTTAAAGGGAGCTAGGGATTTTAGTCCAGTGTGATAGTAAAAATGAATAAAATAACAGTGATAAATAAATATAATTTAACTAAATCATGACAAAATATTTTATGTAGATTAGGACAATGTATACTATTAGGTAAAAATGGATAACTAGAGTGTGTTTTATAAAGAACAGGATATGCAATGAGTATTTTATGGAATGGTTAAGTTTCAGATATATCATCCAAAAGATAAGCCCCGAAACGTAGATTAAAGAAACATAGGTGTATAATTAGAAAATATAGGAAATTGTACTCAAAATAAAACTTACATGGAAATTGTTTTAGTTCTTGGAGAGCATTTACTTTAAATGTTGTCAGAATTAATGAGATGGATTTATGTAATTATTTAGATTTTTGCTTATTACAAACTGCCTGTATTACAAACTGTAATATTATCCAACTGTAACCCATCATGGGTTGCTATATCAGATTTTCACAAAAATTTAAATTGGAAAATTATTAGTTAAGCGTATATAATTGATCTTAAGAAGATTGTACTGGTGATCAAGAAAGTTACTAAAATAGCCAAAAACTTTTTATAATTTTCACAGTTCTCTTTCATTGCTATCCTGAAACTCTTTTTCACTTACTCCATTAGAGTCTTGTTTGGCTTCCAATTCTACTTGAACTTCATTATAAAGACAACTATTTTTCAATAAACATTGCTCTTTAGCTTTAAGATGTTCTCACATCAGGCAACTAACTATTTCAGTTTATTTTTCTTTTATTTTTAGACCAAGTGTATATTTTTTCCTCTTGGAAAAAATGGTTACTACACTAGGAAAAGATGTTATAAAGAAATTTAGACACTTTCGACTAAACGTGCGATTAATATACTATATTTACGTGCAAATCTTCCCTTCACGTCCAGATACCTATTCAGATTAAATCTTTTGGCTTTCAAATTTTTGTTTTTAAATGAAAATTAGTCTATAAACTGTTTCATCAAAATATAAAAATGTAGATAAAAAGTGTGTCAAATGTGTTTTAGATTTTTAAAATTAATATTTTTTTTTTATTCCTATGTAATAATTATATCATATATTATTACTTTATATTACATTATTATAATGTTGCATTATTATTGACATTACTTAATCCTGATTTAATACGGTGAAACAAAGCAGAAGTAGATAAAATTTACGTCAGAGAGAAAAAGTCTCTCTATATATTTAGTGAATAATGCTTGATTAAATGACATTTAATATAAGTTATGGATTGTTTTTGTAGAAGATATTTATGTTAAAGCCTCGAGATGTTTATTTCCATGGTTATGATCAGATTCATTTTTTTAATGTGATTAAACCCCTTTATCCAGGCAGGAATGTCCTACTTTTTTGTCCCCTAAGAGGTGTCCCATGATCAGTTATCTCATGGTAGATGATTTATACTAATTTTTTGTATAATTAAATGTGATAATAACAAAAATCTTTACAATTACTTTAAATGCTATTTGAAATTGTAGCTTTTCCATTAGGAGCCCAAAGAATCCAAATTTTGTAAAAGATCTTCTTGCCTTGGCTTATGATTTAAAATAAGAAATGCAGGAAGTTTTAAGGTGAGCAAAATGCTTCAATGAGAAAATAATGTCATGGTAGGAGTCTCCTGGTGAGAGAAATGCCCTATCTTACCGTTGCGTGGAGAGATTTTAGCAAAACTGAATTGAGTACATGTGAGAAGGTAAAAGAGGTAACATAAACAAGCAGCAATAATAACACTGAAGGTAGACAAAAGTTTAAACAAAACAGATGAAATACTAGGAAATTATATACCTTTGTTTCCATATATGAGCAAATGCTGAAGGCTACACCTCTACCAGTTTAATTAACTGTAAGTAAATTTCTAAGTTATCAACTTATATAATGTACTTTGTGTTAAAGAATTTATTAGAAATTTAAGTTATTTTGACTAAAAATAGTATTATTAAAATTTGTTTTTCTTTCATTTGTTTTATAATCCAGGAACAGATATTTCACATAAACATATTTATGTAATGTGCTATTGATCTTTATATTATACATTCATTTCTTGCATCAATTTCAACTCATAATTCTTTTAGTTTTCACTTTATAATTTGTTTATTAAAAAAAACAACAGTAGAACATATTTGAATTGAATGGCTTGGGGTAAAATGAAATGAGCCAGAATTTTAAAAACTAATAGAATTAAAAAAACAACACTCTTTTATGTCTATTTAAAGCTATTTATTGTGTTAGTTTGTCTAATACCATTATTCCTTCATATTTATCTCTAATATTATGGAATATGAACATCTAAAACATTAGATAAGAATTGTAGAATTTTTGTAAATGCTCTACTGAAAAATTTCATCTTGTTCACCTTTAGCCCTTCATTTATTGTATTTTAATTAAAATGTATTGCTTGAAGTTGATTTTTCATTTTTATCTGTATTAGGTATGCACACTAAAAAGTTTCTATTTGATTGGTTGTAAATATACTCATGACTAAATAAAATAAAAAAGATACATTATAAAAAGATAAGGAAATTGAATTGATATAGCATATTCCCATTAAAATAAACAATACAGCGATGAGACACCAATATATTCATTGATTGACTGACATGAATAAAATAATGAAAACTAATTTATTAATTATGGTATTTCAAAAATGTACATAAATTCCTTTACTTCTATGTGAAGGGGGAAAAAAAAATAATGGATAATTTAAGTTAAAAATGTTATTGAGGAAATATATGCTAATATATTTAT
>NW_027106154.1:4389-13384 GCF_000696795.3 Halyomorpha halys | reverse complement strand
CAAACATGCAACCTCCCTCTGGAATTCTCTTCCCATCTCCATTCGCCAGTCCTCATCCATTCTCTCCTTTAAACAACATCTATTCCTTCATTTATTGAATAACCAAACCTCCACATCTTTGTAATCAAATAAATAGGCAGGTATTGATTAACATTATAAACAGTAGTAAAGCCAATATACCAATGTAATTTCATTCTACTATCTGATAATTTGTAAACGCTCTCCAGATAAAAATCTCACTATATGAACTATGTAATTATTCTTAGGGGACATATGTCCCAGAATAAAGTTATTTTTTCATTTCATTTCATTTCATCAAATATTTTTTGAAAATTTAAATATTAAACAGTTACAAACAACATACAATGGTACAAGACCACAATGTAATATCGATTATGCTGAGATTAGTGGTATATTATAGGATGTTATAGGGCACTCCATAGGTTTATGAAAAAGGGTAAAGGTGATTTAATGGGATTTTTTTGGGGTGTATTTTAATTTTATAGTTTTTACAACAGTCGTTGTGGGTTGTGATGTGGGTTTGGATAGCTTAGGAGATAATTAACAAGTCTACTGGGAGGGTACGCTTATCATCAGTATATACAGTGGGGATAGCTTTAGGATAGGTTGCGATGTCAGCTTTATAGACTATGTAGAAGATAGGGCCGAGAATATTACATTGAGGAACAGAAGAAAACTGAGAGAAGAGGAATAATATTCTTTTATTTATTGATATATACTGTAGAAAAAATATATATACAATAAATAAATGTGATGGTAAATGTACAATAGCATGGTACAAACTTGTGGAGAATCTATTCATTGATAGAACTCCTGAATGATGATATTTACTTTGAATAATCTATTAGTGAGATAGGAAGGAGTAATGAGGAAGTATGTATGGAGTAAGAATTTAAGTTTAATGCAGTCCTGAGTGCTACACTTGATCTAATAAACCCTGTTCTACATTGAGAATGCAAGATCAGAACATTCCATACTTAAAGGAAGACGAGGCAACGGCCACCAAAGGAAGAAATTGGTGAATATTGGAGTGGGATGTTTGCAATCCCATCTGAATAAAGAATAGTTTAAAAATATACTGATAAACTTTTTATTAAACAATGTGCTCCTTCTGAATTGAATTCACAGCTTATTAAGCTAAGCTATCTTGCACTGTTGAGAGATCTGTTACCAGTATATTGAGACAACCAGCATAGTGAGGCACATAGTGTAATGAATGAATTAGCCAAAATCGTTTCTAACTAAAACGGCATATTTGGGTTGATTATTCGATAGTAGAAGACAGTGTTTTGTTCTGTCTCCTGTTGTTTTAATTCTAATTATTCACTGTAGATTACCAGTAAAATATTTGTCATTACACTAGTTAAAACTGCACAAATTTACGCTGCATTTCTTTTTACATTTAGAAACACTTTTGGATTGATTTTTCTTAAATTTTTCATTACTGCGGGTTTTCCGTTTTGAATCACTATTTCTTGTCCTTCCACGTTTTAAAATTTGATTTAACATTTCCTGATATTTGACAGCTTCAATTCTTCCCGAATATGCTTCTCTCTTTACAGAAAAATTTATATTATTTGACTTGTTTATTTTGGATAAATCAGTTAAATCTTTTGTTCTTACTTTATTTTTAACGGGAAAATCTTTCTTTTTATCCTTGTGTTTTTTATGATTCATCTCCCACAAAGCTTGTCCGACAACATAGGTTAATAGATGAGAATCCGAACCATTCTTTGAGTGCCTATATATATTTATTCCACGTCCCTTCGAATGCTTTTTTTGTTGATTTAAACATGATTTTCTCACTCGCTTTTGTTTCGTTCTTGTACGAATTTCCAGACGTTTCCTGAGGCTCTGCCATAGGAGAAGTCCACTTTCGACGTTAGAGGTCCTTGAGAAACAACATTGAATTTTCTCCAACATTTTGAAATAACGCGTCCTTTCTTCCACGTGGCAGCAGTCGCTGCAATGCTTGATATGACAGTATTCTATCAAATGTTTGAATTCTGGTGACTCGAAGAGGGTACTACCTATAGTGTGCAACTCTTTCGGAATCCCGAGATCGTTGAACGCTTCAACAAAAGTAACAATCATTTCTTGCGGAAAAATGAACCTTCCGTTCGGTTTCTTTGGATAGACATCGACTAAGACCTTTTCTAAATCGATGAATAGTAGATAGTTGCCATCCTCGTTCGCCATTTCAACCGCTATGATTCTTTTTCCCTTCCAACAAACTTCGTTCGTCGAGCAATTCCTTCTTGCGAATGTGTTCCTCATTATGATTTTTTTTTTAACAAATTCGCTCAAAACTTTACTTCTCTCTTCATAGTTATAGTTCCTCGAAATTATTCTCTTTATCACAGAAAAGACCGCCCTTGGTTTCTTCAGATATTGGAAAAGAGGGCTGTTGAAATAACACTCTATCCCTTTCATCTCCAGATAGTTTTTCAATTCCTCGGTGTCGAATGGCTTTCCTAGTGGCACGTGAAACTCCTTCGAATCCACATGCCTTTCAAGAAATCTGTTGCAAGCATGTTTACAAGAAGCTTCATCACAGCACTCGCTCTCCATCACTTGAGGGTAGCAGCTGTCTGCATCCATGAAGATGTAATAAAACATGTCGTCTTTGGCCGTTAGATCCAACAGGATGCATTCCCATTTTTTGTTAGTACTTGTTTTGTTTTCGTTTATTTTGTTTTTGTATATTGATTTCACAAAAGCATTTTTGAGTTTTTTATTTTCAGAAATATGATGTGATGCAGATCCGATAACTGAAGAAGAAAACGGCATTGTCTGAACGGAATCTATAGAATTCAATTTAATCGAATTATTTTTGATAATATTTTCGCTCCTTGGTCCTTGTTTCAATTTGCTTCTCTTGCTGCTTGTTTTTGACGAGTCTTTATTAAAATTGAATGGTTGATCGAATTTTCGATTTCTAGTACTTCCTCCATCTTTCGTTGTGTATCCGATTGAGCCATATTCAAATTTATCTTCTCTCGAACTAAGAGTTTCTGTTTCTTCGTCCCTTTCCATTCCTAAGGTTTTTTCTACTGTATCTTCCGACTCATTGTGACCTGATAAGTAGCTCTGGAGTCCCTCCTCCGGAGGTAGGTTTCTCCTCACGAAGTACTGGAGTAACGTCAGGTCATATTCCACAGTACTGGAATGACTTAGTATATATTTGATTTTATCTACGATCTCGTAAGATTCTTTAAAGTACTGGATCTGTTTCTGAAGGAACTTATGAGAGTTCCAACCACACATAACGTATCCGAAGGATTGGGCAAAAAACTCGAAGTCTCTACTATTGAAAGGATGTTTATAATTCGTGAACAGTTTTGCAGGTCTAGATTCTTTTTCGAACATGATATTGCATGGGCTTCCCCACAATGTCTTCTCTGGAAGATTGAATACCCTGTGTTGGAGCGTGCACATATCCACAAATATTAAGTGGCTAATGTTATTGAACTCATAAGGTGATATCACCATTGATTTCCACGGTTTATCGAGCAGTTTGGATCCTTTCTTGTGATAACATTCGAAGAATTTATCCTTGGCGTACCATGTCAAATACAATTCTGTTTTCTCCTTTTCCTTCTTCTTGCTATTCCCCGGAGGAA
Source organism: Halyomorpha halys (assembly GCF_000696795.3). Classification (NCBI taxonomy): domain Eukaryota; kingdom Metazoa; phylum Arthropoda; class Insecta; order Hemiptera; family Pentatomidae; genus Halyomorpha; species Halyomorpha halys. Next base: position 9,740 of record NW_027106154.1, on the reverse strand, counting down.
AACAATTGTTACGGTTAAGAGGGATCATATTGTAGATATCGCTGAGTTCTGACGGGGAATCTAGGCGTGAGCATTTTGGTAAGTGTTTAAACCACTCAGAAATTCGCTCTAACATTATAAAAAAATCGAAAAAAACAACAACGTGAAAATGGAAAATTATATTAACGTCAGGAATTTTGAAAATTTAATCTATTTTCAATATAATAAAAAAATTAAAAGTAACATATGACTTATAACATATAACATAAGGGAAAATCATTCATACTCATTTAACCAATCGCGGGGGAATATACACGTGTTGATTATTGTTAAGTTTCTTTTTAACTTACTCAGTTGCCAATATTAGTTAAGACCATGAACGTTTTATAAACGTTTATTGTTATGTTGAACAAATCCTTAAAGATATAAAGTAACTCTTTTTGCTACATAAATTAATAGGGAAGTCGTACGAAGTTGTTAATTGGGGTCTGACGGTGCAATGTACTCTAATTATGAAGGACAGACTAGGCCTGACTCTAGCCCTAGTGAGATCGAAATTTATTTCGTGAAAAAAGTAAATTCGTTTTGTTGTAAACAAGTTAATAAAAAATGACTGAAAAATACTAGGGCGTATCCGATGAAATGTAGGAAATCAAAAGTGAAATTTGATATTAAATTGTTTATAGAAAATTCATTACCCATTAATAATTCAATTGCTTTAGGACGTTGTCGCCGATGGAGTTGAGGCCTCGCCTGAGTAACCAGATAAACGGAGCGGAGCCGGTTTGAATCAGGCTTTGAAGGGCAGGGGTTGACTTTTATTTCGTGGTAGCCCCAGGAAATACAAACTTTCATTATATTTAGAATAGGCTGGTTATCTACAGATAACGCTTCTGTATGTCAGAAATGACCAGACAGGATTAGGGATGCGACATCGATGTCGATGTTTTGAAAACATCGATGTTTTACCCAAAATCGATGTATTGTCTTTGACATCGATGTATTTAAGCCGATGTTTTTTTAACATCATTGTTTTACGTTTGTCCCAATCTTTAATTTTTTTTTTCCAAAAGTAACTAAATGAAAATAAAAAATTTACGGTATAAACAATTTCCTATCAACAATATGTTGGGATAAAAAAGGACCTCCAACCATCACGCTAACGACATAATAAAAATAAATTACGACTAGAAAAACATTGATGTTATAAAATATCTATGCTTAATATTAAAACATCATTACATACAAACCTTTGCCTAAAATACATTCATGTTTTTAAACAACCATTTCAGTAACATAAGGTCTGTTCCAACGACTACGTATAATCCCGCCAGTCGGAAGTGGTTTTTGCAAAAAATAGTGCAAATTGACAAAAAAAAAACATCGATGTTTAGAAATATCAATGTTCAATATTAAAATATCTTTGTATACAATACATTGCCCAAAATACATCGATGTTTTTGAACAACAATTTCAGAAACATAAGGTCTGTTCTTACGATCACGCATTCTGTGGCCTGTCAGAAGTGATTTTTGGAACAAAGAATCCGACATCGACTACAAAAAACATCAATGTTTTTACAATATCGTTGCTTACAATACGTTACCCAAAATACATCGATGTTTTGGAACATCCATTTGAGTAACATAAGGTCTGTTCCAACGATCACGCATTCTACGGCCTGTCAGAATTGGTTTTTGAAACTAAGAATCCTATATCGACTACAAAAAACATCGATGATTTAAAATATCGAATCTCAAAATTAAAATATCGTTGGTTACAATACATCGATATTTTTGAACAACCATTTCAGGAACATAAGATCTGTTCCAACGATCATGCATTCTACGGCCAGTCAGAAATGTTTTTTGTATAAAAGATTAGGACAACAACTAGAAAAAACATCGATGTTTTAAAATATCGTTGTTTACAATACTTTACCAAAAAACATCGATGTTTTTGAACAACTATTGAAGAAACATAAGGTCTATTCCAACGACTACCATACTCAGGCCAGTCGGAAGTGCTTTTTGTATGAAAGGATGGAACATCGACTACAAAAACATCGATGTTTTAAAATATCGTTGCATACAATGCATTACCCAAAAAACATCTATGTCTTAAAATATGGTCATAGTAGTCGTTGGAATAGACCTTATGTTCCTTCAATAGTTGTTCAAAAACATAAATGTATTTTGGGTAATGTATTTTAAGCAACGATATTTTAAAAACATCGATGTTTTTTTGTTGTCGATGTCGGATTCTTAGTTTCAAAACCCACTTCTGACAGGCCGTAAAATGCGTGATCGTTGGAACAGACTTTATGTTACTCAAATGGATGTTCAAAAACGTCTATGTATTTTGGGTAACGTGTTGTAAGCAACGATATTTTAAAAACATCGATGTTTTTTGTAGTCTATGTCGGATTCTTAGTTTCAAAACCCACTTCTGACCGGCCGTTGAATGCGTGATCGTTGGAACAGACCTTATGTTTCTGAAATAGTTGTTTAAAAACATCGATGTTTTTTGGGTAATGTATTGTAAGCAACGATATTTTAAAACATTGATGTTTTTTGGAGTGTATGTCCTATTGGTTGATTGAAAAAGCACTTCTGACTGGCCGGAGCATGGATAGTCTTTAGAACAATCTTTATGTTACCGAAATGGTAAAAAAAAACATCATTTTTTGGTCGATGTTTTTTAACATCGATGTTTTAGTATTGAACATCGATGTTTTAAAACATCGATGTTTTTTTTATCGATGTCGCATCTCTAGACAGAATGTAAAGAAAAAACAAGATAATCCAACTGCTACTTGATAATTAAAAATAAAGCCGTGAACCCATAAAATGGTATTGCATTATATTTTTCATATCTATGTAAAACAATGGTACTTGCACCACTTTCAATATATCAGTAGAACTTTGCTTTCAGAATGAAAAGATCATTTAAAAATGTAACTATTAAGGTAGCTAACTCAATATTATTGAAAATGGTCTTACGCCAACCCCAAAATGGTTGACTTTTATTATATATATGTAGTCGATTTGTTTTCTTTGCTTGTTTATAATTTTTAATAATTTGTAATACAGACTTCTCTTTTTATTTCAAATAGAAATAACAATAACCAGTGTTAGAATAACTAAAATATTAAACAATTATGAAATATTTTTATTAGATACAATTGATCAAATAAATGTTATTTATCACTATAACGCATTAAAATGATAATTAATGCATTTTATCCATTCTAGCACATATATCGTTTTCTTTCACACATTTCATTACGTTGATTTAAATTGTTTTCATTATTTTTGAAATATTACCTACATATTTTATTATGTTAATCCATTCACACATTTACATATTCTTCCGCAGCTTTCATTATGTTTGTTTTTTTATTTACATGAGCAGACTAGTGTATGTGGGTGCCCATTTGATAGGAGATCTACAACTTTGTTTTCTATTATTTCTTGGTATTTAGTGGATGTTATTATGTAACAATAGAAAACGAAGTTCTAGATCACCTCCTATCAAATGGGTATCCACATGAGCCAGTCTATCAATTACTCAAACATTCACGAATATTGATACAACCACAACTCCATGAAACCAACAACAGAAGATACTACACAATCCCATATACACTCACACTTTGAAAGGGAATATGAAAAACTTTAAAGAATAACAAAGACAAAAACGATTAGGCAATTACATACAAAAACATGACCACTTTATCCAAACTTAACACCAATACAAAAGACAAGTATATAATAGAATTACAATTTAATATAATATATGAAATTCCCTGTGAAGAAAACTGCGGGAAATTCCATTTTGGTACCTCAGAACAGTATCTAAAAAGAAGAGTGTATTAACACACATATAGAGTTATACCTCGATAACAAACAACCCCAACTAACCTGACCAAACAGCTCTCACTACACATTTTAGACTAATTGGAAATAAATTTATATTTGATGCCCCAAAAATCATACATCGGGAAAAAACAACTTTATACGAAATTTAAAAGAAATTATCACAATAGAAAACATACCAATCAAGCCATTAATAAAAAAATAGATGCACAAAGTTATCAATATTTTGTTTATATATTTTTTTGTTATCATTTATTTTATATAATTCTTATCTCTACAATATTATATTTTATTTTCTATTAGTATCAACTACTATGTATGTTTCCAGTTTTGTTATTATTTTACTTTTTTTTTTTTTGTCTCTGAAATAGGGTTGTTTTATAGTTGTTTTTCAGCCCTGATGAAAGTCTGAAATTCAGGTCAGAACGTAAGCACAATAAATATATAAATAATAAATAAGTTTTGTTTATTTTTGTATCGTTGTTGACCGCCTTCCCCATCGAATATCTTCTCCTCATTAAATATGGAAATTTGTCTTAACGCCAAATTAATAGTATTTTCTTGATAATAACTAACAGTCTCTTTATTTTTCACAATGCTTGTACTTCATTGTCCAACTTCCAATATACTATTATTGTTCTTGATTTTATCTTACTATAGACGTAAATTAACACTACAATATGCATGTATATATTTCTATATCGAAAAGTTTCTGAGAGCACTCAAAACTGCTTTTAGTTTATATATATAGTTTTTTATAGCCAGCAGACTGAATATTATTTCTCAGTAGAGAGTAGGAGCACTGTACATGGCGGCGCACAGCGAGGCGATAAGAAATAACCGATATACGATAGGCGACACGCGAGGCCCCACTTGGGTCGGACCCGACGGTCGGATGTCCCCCTCCTGCCTTCAGTATCGTACGACATGTCGGGTCGGAGGGAGGACTTCCAGTCAGCCGTCCCGATAATCAGGGCGATACAGGCTCGTCAGTGCATTTGGAACAGTTCCGTTCTAGCCTATACCAAGAAGGATCTCGTCAGTACTGCCTGGAAGGAAGTCGCGGCAGAAGTCAAAGACACTGGTAAATATTTGATCCATTTATTGTATAATGTAAGTTAAAAGGAACTAAGTCGTATTATCTAAATAAAATTCATTCATTTGTTCAAGAATAAATAACAATGCAAGAGCTCTGAGTTTTTAATAAATAAAAAAGAAATATAAAAATAATAAAGAAATATTACAGTTGTAAAAAATAAAAGTAAACAAATATAATAATAATAGCAATTAAATAGTAACAAAATACTTTAAGCGCAAAGTTAAAAATAAAATAATGAAAAGAAGATGGTCTGGGTGCGGTGAATAGAAACTCTAATATATAGGGAGATGGTCAGGGTTGAGGTCAAAAGAGAAATAAAAATAGTTTACAACTATTTATTTTCCAACGTTTCGCCCCACTTTGCAGGGCTTCATCAGGGCTAAAAAGATACAAAA
>NW_027106154.1:0-3969 GCF_000696795.3 Halyomorpha halys | reverse complement strand
TTTTTACGGTCAACTATACATACATATATAGAAACTCTAATAGTTCTACTATTTATTGCTAGCCCAATAAATTATTGGAGTACTAATACTAGTACTAAAATAGTTTTGTTAGATTTTTAATAATAAATAGTTAATAATTTAATATAATAATATTGACACATCTTACACAATGCTAATTTTACAAGACAAACATATTAACATTTTAAATATATATTTTTTTCAAATATTAACTTAAAATTTTATTATATTCTTCTAATTGTTTGTATATTAGATATTTTTGTCTCTTAGAACTAAATTTACTAAATAAACGTTTTGTTTCAGTACTTCAACAATTTTTCAAAATGCGTCTGCTTTAAGAAAAAATATTTTTGAATTAACCAAGTAATATTTTTATTAGAAATTAATTATTCAGTGTTTAAAGGAAAGTAAAAATATAGCACAATAAAAATCGTCACGAGTTGGAAGGAACTGCTTAGGCAGTATGATACACATCATACGAAAAGAGAATATTGTGGCCGACTGGCTCTCGAGAGCAATAACGGCAAATACCATTGAGAATGATCTGGAGGCCTTTCAGGGGACGCAAGGCAGTTTCTGCGGGAGTGGACACCAGGGTAGGACTTACAGCAAGAAGTTCCCGGACAGGCACAAGAGTCTATAGAAGAGAGAAGTGAGATCATTGTAGGAAACAATAAGATCCTTCAAATTATCTGGAAGACGAGGCCTCAGTTTAATAAAAAGTGGAACGTTCCAAACATGGCTAGACTACCATTACCACAATCTAATCTCAACCAAACGACCCAAGAAAAATTCACCATCTATACGTGAGATGTGGTCAGGGATGAAATACGCAGATTTGGGTGGACTGGTCATTCATCCAATGCACGCTAATGGTGGAGAACCTCCGAGACGTGGAAAGGTAAAAGGAAGTGACGCTCGCCCACCAACAAGGTAAAACAAATCACCGAGGACTTACGACGTAGGTACTTCTGGTTGAGGATGAAGCTGATCCTAGAGACCAGCGCGGGCTGCTCAGTTTGCTTGTACGATCGGCATCCACCCCGCAATAAGAAGAAATACCGACCGCGTCAGTATCTAAGCGATCTGCAAGTAGTTTCCTTCACGTGGAGAGGGTATAAATGGATAACGGTAATCAACCTGTTCAATCAGTGGAGGTGGTGTTGACCCCCTGCTAAATTTCTTATAATTTCTGACTGACTCACAATAATCTGGCTATCCGGTAAGAAATGAGAACGCGGAATGACCTGGCACCTTACCATCCAGGGACACCCTAAGACCTCCATTAACAAACAACGTTACTATATAAAAAAAAACTCGAAAATTCATGATCTCATCCAGAAAGATCTGGTGACGAGTACAGAGACTGGGCGACTGTACCATGGCCACTGACCTTAGCCCACTGTAGTATTGTTGTGGCTAATCCCTACTAGCCGGTATTTCACCATACAAACATTACAAGTATAATTCCCTTTCTTTTAAACCAAAACATACTTCTAATGTTATTAAATCTATTAACAGCCTTTATAACAATAGTTTAATTTTTAATTACTATACGATCTGGACATACGGAATTGAGCTATGGGGGTCCACTAAACCATCTAATTCCTCTCGAATCCAGTCCTTACAGTCCAAAATCCTTCGTAAAATCCTTAATGCTCCTTACTTTGTCACTAATCAAATCATCCATCAGGACCTCAATGTACCCTATGTTGCCGATTTGGCCAGAACCAGATACCAATCCTTCCATAATAAACTTCCCAACCAGCCAAACCAACTCGTTTCTAACCTGGCTTCTCCTTCACTACCTAATAATCCTCCTAGGCGTCTGAAAAGAAGATGACCTCGAGATCTTCTCCTTTAGAAATATTTTTGGAGTCCTATCAATGGGTAGATTCCACATGTTTGTATTATGTCATAATATCACATACAGCAAATTCACTTGATGTGTATATATGTATACAGTTATAAATAACAATTAATAAATTATTAAAAAAATTAATATACATATATATGGCGTTAACATACCCCCACCAACTTTTGTCGTGGGACAAAAATTCGAAGTTTAATTTACAATCATAAGTTCGAGGAAAGCAATGGGCCAATTTCATGAAAATTAAGAAAACATTCTACTCAAACAGAACAAACTACAATATCAATTGAAAGCTTTCGTCTGTTATCCTCCTCTCCCCAAGTGTTCTGTTCTCTGAAAGAACAATCACAGCTAACTTGATTGTCAGCTGGTCAGAGAACACTTTTTATAATAGATAACAAAATTGGATATAACCTTTTAACCAAAATTTTTCCATTATTTATATGACTAGAATAAGTGAACTATAAAAAGTAATAGAAGAAACTTTTAGGACTTTTAATAGACAAAAGCAACTTTTAAGTCACCATAAGTACAGTTTGAAATATATTGAAACATATTAAAAATTTTTAAATAAAATATGGAATACATTTCCATTCAATTAATATACATATATATGGCTTTAACAAAGTGGAATATCTGAATATATATTTGGTAAAAATGTGTTTTAATTTTGTTAGCAGATTAAAATTAACAGCTGAGTTATAATTTTGATACCCGTCAATTGGTCATATTTTCAACATTGACTTTATGCTTAAGACCTCTCAATGGCTTAGTTAAGAAATCCGCAATGTTTTGATCAGAAGCAATGTACTCTACATAAACATCATTATTTTTTATATGTTCTCTTCATTTGAGGCTAAGTATAACTCAAATCCAGGAAAGGTCTTGGTTTTACGGTGGCGTTTCGATCTCCAAGGAATAGTCACATCTTCTTCTTCTGTGGGTTCAATATTGTTATCAACATCCTCAGCCTGATTTTTAAAACCATAAAATGGCTCTTCACTGTCCAGTTCTTCATTGTACGGTATTTCGTCTTCCGGTTTTTCATTATCGAAATTATTTGATCGCTCAGAAAAAACAATAGAAATTTCACTAGGCGATTTTGAAATTTCATTAGGTTTCTCAAGTGAAGTTGCCTTCTCAATAAATTTTACATCCCTGGAAATAATAGCTCGCTTCGGGTTTGAAGGGTTGGTAAGTCTGTATGCTTTACAGTCATCAGGATACCCAACAAAAATGCATTCTTCAGACTTGGTATCCAATTTTTTCCTATTTTCCTTAGGTATAAATCTCATGGCTTTACAAAGGTTTTGAGATAAGATGAATTAACTTTTCTACCTGACCAAATTTCCTCCGGTAATTTATAATCAAGAGCTTTAGTAGGGGTTCGATTTTTAAGATAAGAAGGCTGTACTCACTGCTTCTCCCCAATATCTTAGATCCAGACCTGAGTCCTCTAACATGGTCCTAGCTTTCTCAATGATTGTGCGATTAACTCTTTCACTTACACCATTTTGTTGAGGAGAATAAGGTGCAGATTTTTGATGGATTATCCCATGCCTACGTAAGTAATTCTCTTTTTTAAAGACTTAAAGTTTTTATTGGTATATTCCTTACCATTATCCGTACGTAATATTTTTATCTTAGCCTCAAGTTGTTTTTCTACCTCATTTTTGAATTCTTGAAATTTTTTCATAGTCTCACATTTGTTCTATAATAGATAAATAAAAGTCTTCCGACTAAAATCGTCAGTAAATGTCAACATATATCTAGCACCACCCCAAGAGGGAACACTCATAGGTCCACACAAATCAGAGTGTATGAGTTCTAGCTTATGTGTTGATTGCACACCCCTATCTTTTTTAAAGGGTTTTCTGTTTTGTTTGCCTTTGATACAAGCTAAACAATCACTGTCACCATTATCACTAAAATCCATTCCAATAGCAGAACTCTTTAATTTATTCATATAATATCTATTTAAGTGCCCTAATCTTTGATGCCACAGATCATGAGGCAATTTTTTTACCTGTTTAATTTCATTAGAGTTTTCCACTACATTTACAGCCTGGGGCTTTCTT
>NW_027106153.1:6895-7675 GCF_000696795.3 Halyomorpha halys | reverse complement strand
TATGTCTTAAATAAAAGTTTCGGGGAATTGTTAAAAGTAACTGTCGCAATAGTGACAGCTACCGTCTCTGGCACGTTAACTCCCATTTTTACACGCTTTGATTTATTTATTACTCATTAATTTAATTTATTTAAATTGGTATTAATATAATTATTTTCTAGTAGTTTAGTTTAATTTTTAATTTATTTATTCTGTATTTACTTTCTTTCTTGATAAAATTTAGAAATTAGAAGTTGCGGCTTTTTTAAAAATTGTATAAACCTGTTTTTACATTGGTATAGTAATATTATACCAGTATTAAAACAGGTTAGGCAGCAAATGCCGTAGAGAGGAGGTTGTACTGACCTGTCTGAGAATAGGTCACACGAGGCTCACCCACTCCTATCTTATTTAAAAACAAACGCCTCTGAACTTTTTTAATATTTTAACATTTAGCCATATTTTTCACGAATTCCAATATTTCACATTACACCTCAATAGCTTAGGATTAAACCCGGATATTTCAAAAGCCCTTCAGATATGGTAAATATATATTTTTAATATTTATTATATATTTTCTTCCACAGTGGTTAAGGCACATGTGACTGAATGATTTGAGGCTGTTAGGGTATTCACCACCACACTGCAACAACGGCACTTCTACTGCTCCACCTCAATCTGCTACTCACTTATCTATACACGGTATACTTTTAATTGAGCGGACAGTTAATGGCCCTCCATAGTTGCACTTCTCTTTAACATTCGCTTATATCCTGAGAATTATTTATAGAATAGAAAAAT
>NW_027106153.1:4266-5450 GCF_000696795.3 Halyomorpha halys | reverse complement strand
TATTCCTTATTCTTTATAAAATGTCCGATCGCATTCGGTATCTTGATGAAATTGGAGAAACCAGAACCATTTAACAAAAATATAATATAAAATAACTCATATTACAGGTTGTGAATATCTGGTTTTTTTATGCGTCTTTTCATTCCAAACTCCTTAACCATCCTAACCCATTAATTCTTAATCTTTCATCCTTAACAATTCCTGATAATCCTCCAAGGCGTTTGAAAAGAAGATGGCCACGGGATCACATAATTTAAATTAATGCTTGAACCAATGGGTGGTTCCTTCCTAAGATTTTCAAGTGTATATGGAACATACAACGTATTTACTAATTAATAAATATTGTATTTATTATTTGTACAGTTGTCAATCACATTGAAAAAAAAAGTTTCAATATTTTTTTTAATTTATGATTAGTTTTATATCCGTTGGACAAGTTAGAAACTATTGTGGTAATAATACTAATAATATTTTTTTTCACAATAGATATGACTATTAGTTTCTGGGCCGCCCATAGCTCAGTGGTTAAGACATAGTCTTACCAATTTGATGTCTATTGGTGGTGCCGGTCGATTCCGGCCAGGGACGTTGACTTTTTTCATTGAGTGGGGGTCCCACAAAATGAAGAACTTTGACCCCCAACCATGGTTTGGCCGAAAAAAAAAAAAATAAATGACTATTAGTGATATTACTGTAATTAAAAAATACTAAAGTACAAGTTAATATTGTACTAAGTCAGTGCAATTGTATTAAGTTAAATCGACAAGACTAATAGTATTAGTTTGTACTTTATTATGAAACAGGGCCCGGTTGGTTCTTATGTGGTTAAAATAACTGATTTTCTTTTATTTGGTTTAATAATTTTAACAAAAGTCTTTTACTAAAGACACCCCTACGTCATAAATATTGAAGGATTGTGAATAGTAACGATGAATTATTAAAAAAAATAAAATAAATTGTAGGAAGATAGTGGTGGCTGTATATAAAGGTATCAAGGGAGAGAGAAAGAAATTTATTCATTCATGCTGCCCAAATACATCGGGTTGCTACATTACACAGCATACTGATCAATCCGTGATCAGACATATATAAATTACATATATTTATATGATATAATATAATAGAAAGATAACATTTTTTTTTTCCACAGTATTATTTTACAATTAATACCAGTCTACAAACTA
>NW_027106153.1:0-341 GCF_000696795.3 Halyomorpha halys | reverse complement strand
TAATGAGGGGACACCTATGTTTAACGGATAACACCATCATATGCATGAGTGTCATTATATACAAGTTTCACTATATAATAAAAATTAATAAAAACTACGCACTACAATGACTAACAGCTGCAGTAAATAATTATCTCCTACAGCTGGATTCGAAACCGGGTCCTTGGAGCTAATAGTCCATTGCCTTACCAATCTGCTACAAACTCCAACAAAATAAGAGAAAATCAAATAAAAATTATAAAAAAGTCATGCATTATAAACTTATTAAGCCTACAATTTACAAGAATTAAAAAAATATATATCCGACAAGATTTAAGTATGCTGTGCATTTAGTAACCCAA
>NW_027106152.1:0-1538 GCF_000696795.3 Halyomorpha halys | reverse complement strand
CATCCCGGCCAAATTGTTATAAGATGGGCAGTATCATATATGTTAGCATCCTAACTAAATTGTAAAGGTTTTTTTTTTTTTTTTTTTTTTTTTTTTAATAATTTATTTATTGATATTTACAACTGTATACACATATATACAACAAGTAAATTTACCGTAGGTGACATAGTGATATGATCTAAACATTGATAGAACTCCAATAACATTTCTAGAGGAGAAGATCTCGAGGCCATCTTCTTTTCAGACGCCTAGGAGGATTATTAGGTAATGAAGGAGAATCCAGATAAAATTAAATTTACAATTATTTAAATTATCCATTTCAAAATGGATTTACTCAATTCTCAGTGCAGTGAATATTATTTACAGTTGACTGAGTTGAACGATTGAACCCAGAATAAAACCCACAATCTCAGGTTTTGCTGCCGTAGTGACATAACTCAAATGTCATTTGTATTAGTAGGTTCTTGCCCAGAGTTTTTTAATTCCTCTGAGTTACTCCATAAAAACGATTCTATGATCCAGTACCCCATTTAAATATTGAATAAATCGACTTTATCATTGTCAAGGTATTTTAACTATTAACAATATAAATATGGAGTTTTAATTAGTGAAAAGATCTTGGTGTAGTAACAGATTCTAATTGTTGCCTTAAATTTCGAGATGCTCATTGTTTCAAATAAAATCTGTGTTAGGTTCATCTGTTCTTCAACGAATATGATCAGAATTATCGTTTTATCTTGTTAATTGTTGTTTAGTATACAGATTTCATTGTAAATGTTTATTACACTATGTTTACTTATAAAGTGATCAGTGCAGATGACGTCCAAATTATAGTGTAGTTTATTTAAAAATATATACATATTTATATCTTGTAAGTGTATGTCACCCCGGGCTTGAGAAGTCTCCACGAAATAAGTATTGAATGACCCAGGTGGGATTTGAACCCACAACGTTCCGAACCAAGCACTCAAGGGTCCTCCCTAAGCCAGCCCGGTAGTGACCAGGTCACTACGTCCATAAAAACATTGTCGTGCCATTAATTTAAGCGAACACGATTCAATCGCACAGCGTAGAGAGTATACCTAATAGTTTTGTGAATTATTTTAAGTTTCCAGACAGCTAAAGAATCGGAAGCTGCCAGAGGCTCGGAAACTGGGGAAATTTGTGGTCTTCGATATACAAGGAGATCCACAGCAAAGGTGATGTTTTCCTGGTTGTCTACTGGTGACTAACCTATTCTAACCATGGTGGGGGGGGGGGGTCAGTTTTTCATTTTGTGGGACCGCCACATGAAAAAAGTCAAAGACTCCAGACTGGATTCGAACCGGCCCTGATCGCAGATCTCAGAACGATAGAACTATCTTAGACTTCTACGGCCATCATATATTAGTATGGCATCAGGCTCACATACAAATTACTCCCTGCGATCAAAACTGAGGCAGATGCATAAACGGTCCTGACAACACGCCTAGGATGCCTCCTCGAATCCCCTCCATGGCGCCGTCTAGGCCAACTTATTAATATATAATATTCAGTCT
>NW_027106151.1:1042-6408 GCF_000696795.3 Halyomorpha halys | reverse complement strand
TGCTCAATTATTCAATTCACCCGATCAACAAATTCGCTCTCCGGAATTCACCCTTCTAGATCCTCTTCAGTGACCCGCTAAAAAAAATTCAATATTAGACGGTAATGTGAGATCAGACTCTCATTCATAGTCACAGCAGTAGATCAGTCTACCAAGAACAAACAACTAGATACATTTTACGAGAATAAGAATAACACATAGATTAAAAGGAAAATATAATAAAAAAAACCCGGTTACAGGAAACATTTGAATGGATAAATAAGTTTTTAAAAAAAAACATAATATTAATAATAACTTTAATAAAAGGAACCATCAGGTGCGATCAAAAGAACTCCAACTGTAATAAAACCATTTATTATGAGCCAACGTTTCGCCTCACTTTGCAGGGCGAAAAAAAGATACAAACAAATCAAATAATGTAACAAAGTAAGAGAATAGATATATTTATAGATATTTCTGTTATCTTTTCTCTTACTTTGTTAAATTATTTTAGTTGTTTGTATCTTTTTTAGACCTGAGAAAGCCCTGCAAAGTGCGGCGAAACCTTGGCTCATAATAAATAGTTTTATCAGTATTTGAGTTCTTTTGTTCTTGTGTCAATATTATTGATTTTGAATGACTGTTATTGATAAATCATATTCCTATTGATGGTCGCTTTAAATTGAGAATGGTGGTTTGGATAAATATCGAATTATCGTACTGGTCCTGTTATTTGCTAAGTGAGATAAAAAAAAGTTCAGAATTTGTTTACTGACGCAAGCTTTGTCAATAGGAAGTGAAAGATGAATTAAATAATATTAGAAACCTAAATGATAGGAATTTCTTGTTAAGCGTTGGCTTCGCCAGGATGTGGTTTCCTAGTTGGGTTTGTCCCTACAATTATATATAATGTTCCTATAGGATCATTACCACTTTGCATAAGGAGTTGGTAAGTCGGCTCCCATTTTAATGGTGCTTGACTAAATAATGACTCAATGGTTACAAACGAGTCGTAGCATGAATGAATGGTAGTCATTGCATGTGATTTTATTGTGCCAACGATTCGGTTATTGTATGCCCACTTTTACACAAATGAATCCGTATTAAAATAAAAAAATTAAACTAAATCACAACACATGTACATGAAATATGCAAACCTCGATCGAATTCTTGAGTTATGCCCAAAAACACACTTATATTACACATACAAAAAGCCAAAATATTTTTATTCCTCTAATTTATGTTTTAAACGTGTTACAAAGTTCAATCCGGAGGATATTAGTAGGTAGAGAAGAATATCTATATAAAAAAAAATATATATATATATATTTGGATGATGCAGAGATATTTTTATCCTAAACGAAAGAAGCAGTAAGTAATATAACGTAGCTTGAATTATATGTTTGGTTAAAATGTTCGGATTCAAATTCAACTTGGCACCGAACAATTTAGTCAGCAGTTTTTTCTTTTGGGCATACTAGAATCAAGCTTAATTTTTATTGTTTTTAACTTGGATTCCCTTTATGCCTTCAACTAGTCAAAGAACCCGGAGAAAAATAAAAGTCAAATCTCACCCAAATCTTTGATTACTTTAATGAAAAGTATATATAGTTACCAGTCAAAATTAATGACTCTGCCAACCATAATTAGGGAGAAAAATGGCGGCTTTTCCAGAATGTTACAACGATTATTTTTCATTTGGAACTCTATATCATTAAAACGACCAACAACATTGTAGAATATCATTTAAAGTAGAGTAAATTGTTCAAAGTGCAAACCACTTGAAAAGGGAATCAAAAATAAATGGAAATCTGTGTGGAATGAAAGTCTAAGGGATAAACTGAAAATTGCTAGAAAAGGACGCCAGGGCTTGACGTACCTCCAGCTGCAAATGCCGTAGAGAGGAGGTCGTACCGACCAGGCTGAGAATAGGTCACACGAGGCTCACCCACTCCTATCTTATTTCAAAAGAAACGCCTCCGAACTGCCCAGTATTACAACAACAATTTGACAATTAGCCATATTTTCCAAGAATATCTATATTTCACATCACACCTCAATAGCTTAGGACTAATCCCAGATGTATCAAAAACCTTCGGAGACAATGAAAAAAAAAATAGAATTAGTGTTTCAGTTTTAAAATCAAAATGTTTACTGAAAAAAATAGGATGAAAAATGAAAAAATGGGGGAAAAAAAATTAAGCAAATATAAACAAAATTAAATCAGCTATAAATGGCGTTGTTGACAATGATGTTTTGTGCCACTAAACAAAAACAAACAATTGTTTAAAGTATGAGCACTAATGGAGCTGCTTACATTTGATATTTTCCGAGACAGTTGTTCTTTTACTTTTAAATGTTTGGTATTTAGAGAATTTACTTTGATTCAAACAACGTTTGTTGTCTTTTCCTTGTATTAATATAATAAATGATTTATAAAGTTTTTGTAGGATTTGAGTGCTCTATCCGCAATCGTACAAATATTGGATATTTATTGCACAAAATATTTACTCACAAATATTACTTTTTTTTGCTTCCCTCTAATGAATATTTCTGGATACGGGTCTGGTATAGTTGTGTAATATAAAAATACTTGGCAGTGCGGCCCAACACACTCGCCACGTAGGCAGGACCTTGCTCGGCATTGACCCTCGCTACCTTTTCATTCATGGATTCGTCACCCTCTTGGAATGAAAAATTGTGCCAAGATCAAACAACTAATTTTACTTTCAAAGCTATTTGATAAAAAAACTGTACATGAAGGCTTTGTCAAATAACTTTTATTTATTTAATGTAATTTACAACTGTACAAAAAAAAAAATATATAAGTAATAAGTAAATATGTGAAATGTTTGAAAATCTTGGGAAGGAAGCACCCATTGGTGGTACTTCAAACATTAATTTAAATTAGAAGGTCCCGTGGCCATCTTCTATTCAGACGCCTCGGAGGATTATCAGAAATTGTTAAGGATGAGAGATCAAGAACTAATGTGTTAGGATGGGTAAGGAGTTTGGAATGAAAAGACGAATATCTGTTTTGGTCCAAATCTGCAAGGAATGGGATGTTAAGGTCTTTGTGGTTTATTTGTAACGTTATAAGGAGCAGCAGGGATTTTACTTACTTATTTTGGATTGTAAGGATTGGATGAGGGAGGAATTTGATGGTTTGGTAGAGCCCCAGAGCTCAATTCCATATATCTAAATTGGTCTGATTATCATAGTGTATAATAATTTTTTGTAGTTAATGGGAAGTTTGGAGCGTTTACCAAGTAGGTGTTGTAGCAATCGAAATCTACGAGCAGTTTCTTGTCGTTTCAGTCTTGTATGTGGATTCCAAGTAAGTCTCTTCTCAGAGGTTTACTCGGAGTGTCAAATAATTGAAACAGCTCTTTGTGACGTGACATTAAAAATTGACTTTTTTAAGGAATCGTATGAAAAAAAAGGAACAAAATCTAATGTAGAATATGGAAATTGTCATTCCACCACTTTTATAAATACCCTTCACCATTTATGAGCTTTATTTTTGGAGGATGTGGGCGCTTCCTCTCTATTTCACAGCAGCTCAAATGTTACATATATAGTGTATCAAAAAATGCGCACTTTTTGAGTTAGGACAAATAATATCCTAATTTCGATCATAAAATTCTTGCAATATCTCTAATAACATTATTTCCTATACTCGAAGTTAGAAAATTTACTATAAGTGGTTATATGAGTATATACTACATAATATTTTTATATACATATATACACAGCAGAACACTATCCTTACTTTTGAACTTTGTACTGGAAAACATGTTTTTCAGCTATTTTATTGCTGCTTAAGCACAGTGTACCCGATTTGGTACTCTCGCATTTGATCTTATAAAACAAAAACACAAAACCGGTCAATTTAAAGTGATTTTTGAGGTGAATAAAACCTTAACATGCATGAAAAACCAGTTAAAAAAATTGTGTATGGAAATTTTATTTGTGTATTTTAAAATAATAAAATTGGTGTGGAACATTACCTCCTAAATCGTGGATTTGATGTATAAAATGCAACAAGAACCTTCTTCAATGAGTTTAAAAGCTTATTATTCCTAGGAAAATGTGACAAAAAGGATATTGATATTTTATTTTATTTTAAAAGACAATATGTTTGTGTGTAAAAATTAATTATTGATTTCCTACTATTTTACTGGTTCTTTTACTAATTTCAGTTTAAGGTTTTGTTGTATGCTTTCAACCTGATTTCGAAACCATATTCTTAAATTAGATTTTAATATCTGATGCTAGAATTTAACAGTATATATAAGGTCGGTTGTGGAATTAATTCACTTTTCAACCCTACTTGAAACGCCCGAAAATAATTGATGATATATTTCTATGGAAGATGTGGGATACTAGAAGTAGGCAACCTAACATGTCGAAATAGCGTTAAACACGGGTTTGTATATCCCTATAAGGACGGGCACGTGGCTTGTTAATAGAATAGATCTTTATCACAATGAGAATGCAACCTATTCTTAACCGTCACTCCTCGTTATCTGAGCCCGTACTGACGGACAAAGAGTTCTTCTATGGCTATTTGGTGATCTATGGATTATAAATATTTCAAAACCTATTGCATGCGGCTAACAAGAGGTGACCTACGTGCGATCACTGAATTCAATGAAACCTTTTGTGGTGATACAGTATCGGTAAATATTAGAAATGTGTACAAGGGTTCTTGCCAATACGCCATACGATTTTAAATATTAAAAATTACAAAAACCAATATACGCTTCTAGTAAAGTAGACCAATTTTTTTTTAAAATGAAAAATTAAGTCAGATTATTTTTCAGCGTCCCTTGGAAAATTCATATACTTTAATATGAATTTTCATACAAAGCAAAGATTTGAAATTTTTGGAAAATATTTATTTTCTACCGACTTCAAAAAGATACCTCCTTACAATTTAATTTATCCAACGATACGTTGACTGTTAGAAAGCCGAATTTCCACTTCCACTCCAAACTATATCAATATTTTTTATTTTTATAAGGGAGAAGTAATTTTAAATAAAGAAAAACTTCTGTAACATTTTGTTTTATATCTCCGATTATAATTTTTTAAACCCTGTTCTGGTTTTCGTGATATCCCTTAACTGTACTCCTACCAACCACTCCTTAGTTTAATGTTGATTGTTGGAGTCGTATAGAAATTATTACTATTCTTCTGATTTCTGAAAAAAATTCGAAGGCCACCAAAACAAAGATTGGCCGCTACTATTTTTCTAGCACATCCATGGTGTCCATAAGACTCAACTTCACTTTTCCTGACTCAAACCTTATCTAGTTCCACCCATCCCTACAGTCCACCTAGAAGGTTGAAACGGCAGTGGCCAAGAGACTTATTAAAATAAA
>NW_027106151.1:0-587 GCF_000696795.3 Halyomorpha halys | reverse complement strand
ATTTATCAATATTACCTATTGCCCACAACTGTGTGGCAGATTGTAATATCTATCAATAAATAAATCTATCTATCAAAAAAAAAAAAAAAAAAAAAAAACTTTTCCTGACACCTTACCCCTCTCCATTATACTCCTTCTTCTAAGGTTGGTAAAAAAGGGATAACATGTGAAACAAAAAATTCTTTAAGGTGTAGAACAATTATAATAATTGATAAATTAGGTATTATTCTTAATTGCAACATTTGTTGTAGGTAAACAATAACGTAGTTACAATTAAAGTTCATTGGTTATTGGAAGTCTGGCCGTTCGTAATCGTAATTCATATAGGGAGTTGAATTCCATCTCTCTAGTTCCCTATTATTCAAGTTTCCTTATTCATTTATTTTATTGTTTGTTTATCTATTTTCATAGTTAACATTGATATCATATAATGATTTAAATATTTCTATACAGTATCTTGATTTAAATGCCTCTGGCGTACATTTTTTTTAATAAATTTGGTAGAGACTTACCCTGGATGTTTGGCTAATGGCTCAGGGTGTATTCGACATTAGTTGTGCTAGTGAAACAATGGATCCATATATATA
>NW_027106150.1:0-6022 GCF_000696795.3 Halyomorpha halys | reverse complement strand
TAACTGAGTTTACAATGATTTTGCTGAATTATAACATGAAAAGATATGAATGGCTTTGTAGTTTCTTTAGACATTCTCTTTACTTTTTTTTTGTATGTTAATAGTGTAGTGAAATAAAAATCAGCTTACGAATCAAAGACTGAAATCCTTAAAAAAAATTCAACTTTATGTCTGACGAGAAAACTGTTTGAAGCAGACGTTTCTCCCTCTTTGAGCGTAACCTTCCGCCTAAGCTTCGATCACAAAGTTCTCTGCTAACTTGTCAAGCTTCAATGCATATTTTTTCTTTCATCCCATATTTTATTGACGAATCATATAATTTCTCTATATCATTAAATTTATATCTTTGCCTTTAGTTGTTATTTTATAATATAAACCAGTTCAAATGCAACGGTATGATAAAGCCGAATCTATCCCAAAAACTGCTGACAGAATGAAAAGAGCTGTTCCACAATAGATTTTAGTTTCACACGTTAGCTTTATCTGTGGACGTCAGATAAGAATTTTCACGGTTTTCACTTTTCAGACATTGTAGACTCAGATATCGCAGCTAGTCCTGAAAGGGATAGATATCTACTTGCAACTTCATTTGTTGTTCTCAGTTGAAAATTGACTTAAACAATGATGGTGATGTAAATTATAATTTATTTCATCCGTCAAAGCTAGAAAGAGAAAAAATCCTTCAGTAATTCTTCCAAGTACTAAGCATTTTTACATAAGCATAAAATCTTAAAGTTATTGATATTTTGTAGTATAGAAAAATCTCAACTTCTCAACGTTGAGTTTCGATAAGATCCTCAGAAGTTATGAATGTTTTAAGCGGACCTAACGCGTCGAAAGATCAACGCAAATCAAGATTAAAACTTTTTTTTTGTCGGAATTCGTATTTATGTATCTGAGTTTTTAAACTAAATTTGGCTTTCAAATTTTGTGCTTATATGGTATATTCAATATCATTCAGTACAAATATTATTTAATAATTGGAAATATGTTTTCTATGGTTTTACATTAAAAAAAATAATAATAATAAAAATTTACCTTATGCAGAACACAGGCCGTAAATACTAATACTAAAAGTGGAAATTTTATGAAATATATTCTTCACGGTATAAAATGCTTCGACCTATTATCACTAAGAGGAATCCACGTAGTCTATTCAATAATTTTGTTTTTCATTACTTCGTTAAAATCGACAATAACCTATCTAATTGCTCTTAGTTAGTTCCTATTTTCGAATTTTTAAAATGTATTATTTTTATTATTTATCTACTGAAAACACTAACCAACTATCGACTGTTTACAAACATGCTTTGTAATTTTTTTTTTTTTTGTAATATATTCTTATAGGATTGTTTAGGTATTTTCAATTTGCACTATTTTAGCTCTTATTAAGTAAAAAAAAAAAACTTACAAAGCTTGTGTGCATAGAGTCGATATTTAGTAAGTGTTAAGTAAATTATATATAAGAATTTGAAATTTAATTAAAAAAATAAATTTAATTATTATAAATTGAAAAATTAGAACTAAATGCAATTAGATTATAGTCGATTCTAATATATAATGAAACTAATAAAAACAAATTAAATAGAATAAATGAAATCGTCTTAGTGATACTAGGCCGAAAAATGTATTGCACTCAACAAGTATCTAATCATATAATCTGTATAACGAAACAAGTCCCTATTCTGTGTTCATTTCCAAGTTATATCAATAGAAAATTTATGATTAGAGCTTTCATAAGTTTAACAATTACATAGTAAAATCGGAAGGGATTAAATAAATAAGTAATTGAATATCAGCTAAATACATTATTTGTTGGGGGAGAGGGTAGGGAGAGGGTGATTAAAACAATCTTCTGGATGGGATCCTCTTCCCCCACTGGTATCGCTTAATATCATTGCTTATGTCAATGGTAATTTTCCTCTTCTAGTCTACTTAAGAAATATAAGGAGAATGAATGCGAACTATAAGTAAAGCTCCAGTAGCGGATTAGAGGAAGAATCTAGAAAATGTAGCTGGCATCAATCTCGTCTTAGCCTTTGCCTTCTCATCTCGAGCTAAGTCCCTAACCTGGGACCGCCTTAGGCCTTCCTCTTAGTATTCTCGCCCAGGTGGCCCTCTATACCTTCTGCATTCTAACCTCCTTCGGATCATTTGTTACCCTCTGCTATTAGTTAATAGCTTATCGGTCGGTCGGTTATCTAGTCTGCAATAGAAGGAAAGTACATGCTGTGGCTAGAAAAGGAATTAACTTACATTTAAAAAAATGTTATCTTAACAATTTTATTTACACTTGTAAAAATAAATGCAAGTTATGGGTATGCAATGGCATGGGCAGGAATGAGGAAGACAGGACTCAGTGGGGCATCCTTCTGACGTTTAACTATACTTATAGTCAGGCGAAGGTCCCTCGTCCAACGCCTTTTTTAGCCTATGTCGAGTTAAATCATCTAATTGATCGTATAAATATGTTTTGTTTAAAGTCGGGATGCATAGGTGTGAAGAGTCGTTTGAATCGTAGAGTTGTTAATTTATTGAGAATTAAAAATCTATATCCCTTAATAGCTCGTTACTCAAACCACTGTATCTAATGCCATAAACTGCTAATTAAGTAATGGTCGAAAATACTTTTACAACATTTTTAAATTGTGAGGAATTAAAAAACAATTTAAAATATTTCTTTTCAGTACAATTATTTCCTTATTTAATTATCAAGTAATAATTATTCTTCAGTACAATTATTTAAAATTATTACTCGTACGCTTTTAACAAAAAAGAAGTAAAAATACGCCGAATGGATTTTTGATCTCCAGACCAAATTCTCCTCAAATTATTATTATTTTTATTAAATGTTATAGTAGGCAGGTTTATGACCTAATATTTAAGCGACTATAATTTTGTTGATAATAATAGCTTTTTCCAGCTATAGAAATAATTTTTTTTTTAAAATTAAAAACAAGTACTTAACTATAATAAGGTTTTTATTGGAAGGGAAGTATGTATCAACAGGGCAATATACTTAAAGTATTTTAATTAATATACAATATATTATTTTGTACTTACTTAAACCAATGATTTTTAAGGAAAACTCTGCAATAAAATATTACTCTGCAGTATAATATTGTTTTATAATTTTATTGAAAATGTTGATTTCTATAACTTTAACAACTCTGTACAGGTATATGATTCCTGACTAAGCAATCTTGGTTCAGAAATATAAACAATAGTCAGTATATAGAAATATAACAGATAAGAAATCTAAATATATGATCCTATAGTGGATATGATATGCCAGTATACATTCTGGAAGCATGCGGGATATTTTCCATTCCATTATTTCTTTATAGTATAATAAAATAAATTTTATAATTTTAGTTTAGTATCACTGAAATAAAAAGTTAAACTTTCAAACGGCTTTTGCTTTTGATACAGTATAGATAAATTAAATCAAATTTTACAGTTACAAAAAAGTTAGTGTACACTACGATAATCAGACCAATTTGGACATATGGAATTGAGCTCTGGGGCTCCACCAAACCATCAAATTTCTCCCGCATCCAATCCTTACAATTCAAAATCCGACGTAAAATCCTTATTGCGTTACAAATAAACTCATTCACAAGGACCTTAACATCCGTCGTTGTAGAATTAGCCTAAAACTCCTCAACCATCCTAACCCATTAATTCTTAATCTTTCATCCTTAACAATCCCTGATAATCCTCCGAGACGTCTGAAAAGAAGATGGCCACGGGACCTTCTAATTTAAATTAAAGTTTGTAGTATCACCAATGGGTGGTTCCTTCCCAAGATTTTCAAGTGTATATGAAACATACAATATATTTACTTATTGTATTATTTTGTACAGTTGCAAATTACATTAAATAAATAAAGAAAGAAAAAAAAATTTACAGTAGTTTTTTCCTAAGTTTTGCATTTTTCAGATATCTTACAATTAACTGCCCTTGATTTCAAATTTATATTTCATAATTGGTTTTTCGCACTCTGGAACTGTCAATCTATTTTATATTACTGAGAAATTTGTATTTTTAATTTTAATACATTCTATGGAACGGTTCCAGAGTTGTCCAGAAGTGGAGTAGAACTTCCTTTGAGTCAGTGTTATTCTTGGTCTGGAATGTTTGCTACAGTTTTCCTGGTTTATATATTTATGCTCTTTATACATCGGCATGGGAAACAGTTACATTTTTTTCTATATTCTCGATTCCTAATAATATCGCTGAGCCACGTACATTCTAAATCTTTTTCTGCCCATTAGGAGGACACTGGATTGCTAAAAAAAAAAAGCTGGTATTTTTCTAATTTTTTTTCTATTGCCTTCTACAATAGATTGCATTTTCCATTTCCTTTTACTACAGTCGACTTTTGATATTTTTTAGTTGTTTACACTTTTTTAAATTTTTTAAGAGAGTTGAAATTACAGCTAATTCGAAGAAAAAAAAGATAACTGGAAGTATTAAAAAACAAACAGTATTTTTCTCTAAAAATCGCAAATTGATTATTCCCCCATTTCCTTTATGGTCAGAATGTTCTGCAACCCATGTAACCATAATTTCTTAAATTTTATAAGTAATCAGTAAAACTGAAAAATTAGTTTTTTTTTATGAAAACGGTAGGTTTTGCTTAAATTTAAAAATAAAACAAAACACGGATGTTAACCATCATCCTCGTAACTAAAACAATGATTCGGTTAATTAATAAATTATATATTAAATGATAATTTATTATAATAGAATAATTTATGGTAATTGTTTAATAATAATTTATAATGTACAAATCCGATTCCTATTTCAGTAAATAATCTGAAGGCTTCAATGGAATCTATGATCTTGATAATATTCTCTTCATTGTCGCCTAAAGCTCTCGAGTGAGGAGGAACACAACACTTTTCCATTAATCCTCTGTATTGGGGACACTTCTCAATGATGTGAATCACAGTGTTAGCTACGTTACAGAGTTGACACTGAGGTAGATCCCTCCTTTTTGACCAATGGCCATCTGGTCAACTAACAGTGTTTAATTCTGAGATGCGGTATAACAACCTGCTATCTTCGGCATTGTCTGTAGGATGAGGCCTAATAATGGAATGTTTTTCTTGACAAAAATGGAATAGGTTAATGGGTTGTATGAGCAAGTATTGAAGTTCTCGTGATGCCGTATGAATTCTAGGGTTCTAGAAAATCTGAAATTTTATATTGCATTTAGTAGTTTACATCGTTCAGCTATCATGATGGGTTGTATGTGGTTTATTCGGGCTCTGCAACCTGAAGTCATCTTAACCCATCTCACCTTCTATACCATAGTGGAGTGGCTCTCCCCGTTCTTTAAACCCCCCGGCCAGCCATGACAAAGGGCACCAGTTACATGTTTATATACTTAGGTATATATTAATATTGTTATATCTATATTTACAATAAAGTAGGTAAGAAAAAACAATACATTTAGTGGATTTTAGATTATTAATACGTAAATACTAATTAAATGCTACCTTTAAATTGTATTTCTTCTTTTTACATTGTTTTTAAACATCTACTCAATTCGGAGAAAATTCTTATTAACACCGTGAGAGTATTTAATGAAAAAATAAAATAATCTAATGACATGGCTTGATTGATTGATTGGAAGGTATTAGTCTTGCAAACAAACTGACAGTAATAATGAATGTTCGTCTCTTTTGGTAAACTGTATGTCATTTGCTTAAATCAACATAACCATTTGGAAGGGATCCAAAGTGTCTGGTAACAGAACTCCTGTCAGCTCGAATGAAATCCTTCTAAAATAAAATAAATAGATTAGTGACATCTCCGTGACATATCTTAGGTCTAATGTTGTTTCAATGAATGTGATCGTACTTGAGCAAATTGTGATCAAAAATTACTTTTTATGCGTAAATTATTGATTCTCAGTACTCATTTTCCTTATTTAATAATTGTTAATATAGATTGTTGAAAAAAAAATTATTGGCTCCTAGAATATTAGAAAAATGGCAGGCCAAGTGGGATG
>NW_027106149.1:1097-2215 GCF_000696795.3 Halyomorpha halys | reverse complement strand
GAGCCCAAATTAAATATGCAAAACACCCCTTTCCAAATTATCAGTTCTCAGTAGGAGAGTAAGATAGTAATTATATATATAATAGATTTAATATACATTTTACAACATATTTATTCTTTAGATAATTAAACTGTTTAGTATTACAGGTTTATCAACAAAACCTTCAACAGGTTAAGTGCTATTTATCGCCTATATACAGTCCTTTATTTTTTTTTTATAAATTTGATGTAAAATAATATAGTAAAGAACCCAAAAGGAGAAAAAAGGAATTTATTTTACCCCAATTTCTGATTGTTTTAATGAAAAATATGTATAGTAACTAGTCTAAATTGATAAGTCTATCAAGTATAGGTAGATGGAATAAAATAATGCTGCTATTTCAAAACGTTAAACAAAATCATTTTTTATTTAGAGCTCTATATCTTTAAAACAACCTACAGGACTAGAAAACGTAAGAAAAAATCATATTAATTAGAGTAAATTATTAATTGTTAAAATATGGAGCACCTACACTGTTATTCACATTCAATAAATCCTAAAAAACTAATCTTTTAAAAAGCAAAATTTTATAAAAAATGTACTGAAACATCAATAATTTGTGAATTTGTGTTGAGAAATCTATATCTCAAAAACTATTCAACGTACAGATGTCTATTTGCTCTCAAATCAAAGCTAGTTTAATGTACTATAAAGTGGTTTATGACATTCATCTTTGTACAAGGAGTAGGTTTTAAGATATTTGCTAAAATAAATTGATTTATAGTTGTTTGAGCAAAATTTATATTCATATGCAAATATTATAAAAACTAAAAACCCTAAGAAGATAAATGTTATGAACTATATTATAGTACATTATACTAGCTTTAAGTTTAGTGTTAATAGACATCTTTACGTCGAATGGTTTTTGATATGTACATTTATGAAAATAAATTCACTAACTTTTAATTTTTCATGGCATTTTTTATATTTTGCGATTTAAAAAGCCTATATCTGCAAAACTATTGAACTAGCTCTATTAGGACTCATATTTTAACAAATTTACTCTTCTTTAAATATTGTTCTTTTAGGTTATCTAATGTTGTTGGTAATTTTAAAGATATAGAGCTCCAAATGAAAAA
>NW_027106149.1:0-358 GCF_000696795.3 Halyomorpha halys | reverse complement strand
CTATGAATTAATTTTATATTTATTAAAATTTATAACGTCTATTTATAATATCTGATATAGAGCTCCAAATGAAAAATTAATTTTTTTTTACGTTTTTAAACTTCCTATGCCAGACTCATCAATTTTGATTTATGACTATACATAATTTTTATTAAAGTAATTAAAAATTGGGGTGAAACAACTGCCTTTTTTCACCCCAGCTCTTGTACTATACCAACTTACCTACTGCCATCGGTGTCATCTCGAGGAAACTTAATTTAACATCCTTTGCGTGTTTGATTTGTTGCATTTTTTTTTTGTCTTATTGCTTTAATTTTTCTTTCAAATTAGATTTCTGTTTTAAAAGTGCTTTAATGAA
>NW_027106148.1:0-2846 GCF_000696795.3 Halyomorpha halys | reverse complement strand
ATCCGAGGATGCTAAAAGCTTCCCAGAAGGATACCCTGATCAGGAGCAGATGACGAAACACCTTAATAGTATCCCGGATGTCCAAAACTCGATACATAGCAAGTGGAGCCCCAAAACTCAACGCTGTCTGTCCAGATAGGCCTTATAATAGTCATGTAGATCAGCCTTTTGTAATGGATTAGAAGTTTAGACCGTTTGTCTAGTAAGTGTTGTAATAGTCGGAATCGACGAGCAATTTCTTGTCTTTTTATACTTGTATGAGGATTCCATGTCAGTCGTTTGTCGAGATGTAGTCCTAAGTAACGGATCTGTTCGACAGGAATAAGTGAGGTTTTATTTTTTTTTATAGTTTTGTAGTTTATAATATTGTGGATACTTTTGATTATGAAGATTGCTTCTTGTCGTGTCTATTACTCTGGTGTTTTAAAATTGAATTTATGGTTTGAAGTTATGCTATGGTTAGCCAATGCCGTGTAGTTTATATGAACGTTTTTACATGTGCCATGTTTTATTCTTGTTTTCAATTTTTTGGAAGTCCCTTTTATTTATATTCATTCAATGTTTTGGCAGTAAAGCCTGTATATTATATTTTGTTAATAATTATATTAAGAATAATTAAAATTAACAGTACATGTAAAGTTTGGATAAAGGACTGAATAATGGGCAATCGGTTGGAAATGTCCAAAATATAGATATATAAGAAGTGAAAAGAAGTATTAAGGGTTCTTTCCTTAAAAATAAATAATAATAATTAACTAAATAGTCATATTTTCAATCAGAAATCGTAGATTTCAATTGTGCACAGATATGTAGCAAAAAATTGTCACTTGGTCTCTCGTATGTGTGAAGTCCCACTCGCTCTCGCAAATACTTTTTCCCTTGCCTAACCATGTTTGCTTACCGCTGTACTGGGACATGAAAGAGTGAAGGATTAGGCACCCACCTCTCAAGGTAATTGGTCGAGACAGGGCAGGTAAGAAAGAGACTAAAGCAATTAGTAAGTGTGTCTCTTCTTGCCTTCAAAGTCCTCGTTAGTGACATTACTCCCATTGCAGTCTCTCTCAGTATTAATGTTGATTAATGCTTTTACTAATATTTAATTTACTTCTTCTTGAGCTTCTTGTAGTAATTCAACATTTTTCTTTTAAGTTTGCATTTGGAAATCAAATGACGGGTAATTTTTATCTTCCAAATTCATCTCTAAAAATAAACTGGAAGATCGTTGATTGGCCATGTGTAATTTTTAAATAGAATTATATTAGATATATAAATTATTATTATTATATGGGCGACAGACCATGGAGGCTTAAGTCCTCGCGCGATATATTTCCTAATAAGCGTTTGTTGATGTGGTTTTTTTTACAGTGGATTCGTCACTCCCACGCCTATTTTTTGTGAGTGCCACCCATTGACTAAAGGGTCTCAAAAATACCTGGGGAGAGGTTGTGAGTAAGCTTTATATTAGGGGTATTCATGATCTTTGGTTTAACATGTTAAAGCGTGTTAAATGGAAAAACTCATGTTAAATCGAAAAAAAATGCCTTCTTTTACCGTGGTAAAACGAAATAACATTTAACATGGCTGAGAGTCTGTTACTTGGTCTGTTAAATGGAGAATGACGTCACACAATAGACCAGTTGAGATCGCCGCCATTTTTGTTGTGACAGCTCAGTTCTTTCGTGTGTTTGTGATATTCATGTCCCTGTTATTAAACCAGAATGGATAATTTTAATGATACATTTGAGAAAAAAAACAATGTAATTTCATTCTACTATCTGAAAA
Organism: Halyomorpha halys; assembly: GCF_000696795.3. Taxonomy (NCBI): domain Eukaryota; kingdom Metazoa; phylum Arthropoda; class Insecta; order Hemiptera; family Pentatomidae; genus Halyomorpha; species Halyomorpha halys. Next base: position 1,064 of record NW_027106148.1, on the reverse strand, counting down.
TTTGTAAACGCTCGCCAGATAAAAATCTCACTATATGAACCATGTAATTATTCTTAGGGGACATATGCCCAGAATAAAGTTATTTTTTCATTTCATTTCATAAGCTAAACTTTCACACAAATTCCACTTTTCACTCACTCTAGGCATGTTGTAATTAATTACTTAAATCAAAACTGAAGTAAACAATAACATGAGGCTCTGGAAGGAAGCTAATAAACATAAAGGCTTATACAACAAGTTGTTGAGATAATCCGCTAGGGGCTCTTATGCATTTAACGTTTAACATGACTTCAAATAGGGCTGCTCACAATCTTATAGTTATAACATTTAACATGGTAAAACATTTAACATTTAACACAACATCATGAATACCCCTATTATTTTGTGCTTGAAATAAGCCCGGGTGGGACCGAAAGCTAAAAAAACAACTAAAATAATGTTACAAAGTAAAATAAGAGATAACATGAGATAAAAGTAAACTAATGTTACACCTGAAAATTATTTAAAATATGTGAAAATGTATATTTTTTTATTGGTGTATGGTAATTTACGACTGTACACATTTTTTTCCCTTACCTCCTTTATTAAATAGGTTAATAGGAGAATTAACATATATCTGATTATATACATATGTGTTTAGTGTCCTTCCTTTACCACATGGCATTACAAAGGGTTGGACTAGGTCCGCTGAAGGCGAGAATTACAATATTGGCCCAGGAGCCATAAAAGTGAAATATAATTGCGATATCTTAGCATCAGGAAGTAATTGTAACACGCAATTATAATTACAGTAATTGTGATTGCGTCTAACAATTACAGTATTTCTAGTGATAAAGCTCCTTCCAGAAGAATTGGTACAAAAAAGTACAAGTAAATATGAGAAATGTTTCAAACATTTGATAATCTTGGGGAGGAACCACCCAATAGTGGTACCTCAAACATTAATTTAACTTAGATTGTTCCGTCATATTCTTTTCAGACAGCTCATAGGATTATCGGGGATTGTTAAGGATGAGAGATTAAGAACTAATGGGTTAGGATGGTTAAGGAGTTTGGAATGAAAA
>NW_027106147.1:4787-5510 GCF_000696795.3 Halyomorpha halys | reverse complement strand
CCAAAATTATATTAGGTACAGCAAGAGTAAGATGTTTTTTAGAATTAATATAATTTGACAATAATCTTCAAGCAGATACCTTAATAGATTACATTTGTGTCGAACCAAGCTATTCTAAGCTCCACAGCCCTTCAGTTTAAGGTGGGTAGTCGAAAATACCCTTCGAGAGGCTTAAATTAATTCATCTTCTCATAGCGCCGAGTAGACGGGGCTCAAACAAGCAGAGAAAGTAAGTCCTAACGCTCCTGACTTAGACAACCCAATAGTCCTTAGTCATTTCAGTTGCATTGTGGTATTCCATGGCGCGAATTTACTATATACAGACCTACACCACTAAATACACGAGTTAGCTGGCTTTTGATTGTTTAATAAAAACATTTAGATCTTATACTTCCAGGTTGGCTCTATAGACCTGGTAGATCTATGGCCGCCCGAACCGGCCTTCTTCATGCCCTCTTATCTTGGGCTGCTGATTTATAGGTTGCTGCATGCAGCTCTTTCATATCTGTTGATTCTATCAATCTGATTTTTGGCGTCCCTGCATCAGATTCGGTATGATATATATTTTCATAACCTTTGCTAAGAACATTTTGTTAATTATTAAATAAATACATACAAATATATATAAAATAAGTTTTCTTCTTCCCAGGGTAAAAGTATCAGGCGAATGCATCGACAGAACGATATTTTTGTTTTAAATAACATTTCATACTCAGGAACATT
>NW_027106147.1:4294-4737 GCF_000696795.3 Halyomorpha halys | reverse complement strand
CAGCTGGCTAATAAACCATATTCCAAAATTATATTAGGTACAGCAAGAGTAAGATGTTTTTTAGAATTAATATAATTTGACAATAATCTTCAAGCTATTCTCAGCTCCACAGCCCTTCAGTTTAAGGTGGGCAGTCGAAAATACCCTTAGAGAGGTTTATTAAATTAAATTAAATTAATTTATTATTAATTAATTTAAATTAATTAATTTTAATTTATTAAATTAAATTAAAAATTAAATCATCTCATTGCGCCGAGTAGATGGGGCTCAAACAAGCAGAGAAAGTAAGTCCTAACGCACCTGACTCAGAATGGAAGTGGCACAGCTCAAAATTCTAGTCATTTCCAAAACCCAATAGTCCTTAGTCATTTCAGTTGCATTGTGGTATTCCATGGCGCGAATTTACTATATACAGACCTACACCACTAAATACACGAGTTAGC
>NW_027106147.1:0-1419 GCF_000696795.3 Halyomorpha halys | reverse complement strand
AAGTTCATTACGAATTGCACAAAGGATTGAGAAATAAATAGCAATATAAATATCTATTAATCAAGTTCTAGATGGATATCTCCGTGCTTACATCTCTTTGTACGAGTGTAATTGAAAGCAATACTTCAAAAGGCCAAGATTATTTTCTACTACTTACTTCCTACACGTCCAAGAAGGCCTACTTGAAACTAGTTCCCTGCATCTAAAGTTACCCTCCATTTACATAGACTTGAATCTATTCAGTTTAATTTCTACAGGAACAAATCTGTTTAAATGTTAATTCATGAGCTGATCCATCAAGCTGAAGGTCATCTTATAAGTTAGTAAAATCGATCAGTGATTTGTAGGCGAGGTTGGAGAGACCTTTCCGTATGACATATTGCGGAGATCAAGGGAGCACTGTGACCATGGCCACGATGATAAGCTCACTAATGCACTTGTATAATTAAATAGGCTTATTAGTAAACTATTTGTATGTTACAAATCGGTTTATTAACCAAAAACATCATGTTTTCACGGGACTCCAATGTCATCCGACACGGGTTTGAATTCGCTCTCAAATGGTTTAAGGCTAGGATCAAATTGAACGAACTGAATGTATCATAAAATAAATCCGTCTCTAGGAATTCCACCACAAAACTTCAGGTACCCTTCTCTCCTTTATCAGCGCATGTATGGAAAAAACAGAACTAGAGCTAAATAACTTATTAGGCTATAGATGTGATTAATTTGTAATAAAGTCAAAATATGTGTTTTTAAAAGAGAAATTCAACTTAAAAACATAAACTGGATGTGTAATTAATTAATAAAATAACAAAAAATTAATTATTCCGTTAAAAATTTTGTCATAATTAATAATTGACTGATTTGAACTTGCTGTAGCAAATATTGAAAAGATTTGTTTTTATTTCGAAAAGTTTTAGCCTCATTTTCTTCATGATTAATTGTTTTTATTTAAACAATATTTTTGTAATTAATTAACGATGAGCGCGCACACAAACACATACTCATACAATATCTGATATTCGTAAATAATCAAAAAGATAAAAGGTCATTTAAAGCTTCTTGCCACTCTTATAACATAAAAAAAAAACAAGAGGAGGCCCCTCACCTCCAGATTTAAAATAGCACCATTTAGAATGGATATTTCATAAATAACAAATAAATACTATAGGTAACCTTAAAATACCAAAAGTTAGTAAAAGGTAATACCCAACACGAATTACTTCCTTTTTTCACAGTAATGCACTCATTAATTCACTGTTTCTTTTCTGTTTTAGAGGGATCGGAAAAAAATAAATAAATAAAATATATATATATATATAAGTTACGGTATGAGTCAGCTGTTATTTCGATGTCAGCTGACTGAGGAGATCAGCTGATCGAGGGTATATAAGAGATGTACCGAATACAATAAAG
>NW_027106146.1:0-1386 GCF_000696795.3 Halyomorpha halys | reverse complement strand
CTATGGAAGGATTTGATAGTTAACTTAAGGAAAACAATTTTTCCAAATTCAAAACAAATTTCTGGAAATAAGAATAGTGATGTAGACATATTGAACAAGCCAAAGATTTATAATAAATTAATATTTGACAATAAAGTCATAGTATGTAATGGAGAATAACATAGATCTGTTTTAACAAGAGAAATAACAATAAGCGTAAAAAATCAATAAATCAAATTCATTTTGCAAAATATAATGACCTGAATATAAAAATATTTGTTTTTGTATCTTTAATTATTTCCAAATTGATTAATCTTGTATCAAATAAATTAAACAGGATTTTAGTGATGTATCTACTGTGTCCTTAAGCATTAATGTAATCTTTTATTTGAAGTAAGTAGCCTAAATTTGATAGAAGGTTTTATGTTTAGTAATATTATATTTTTCCTTTTTTTTTTTTTTTTTTTTTGTCTCATCAAAATTGTTCACTGTGCAATATTTGAAGGTCCCTTACTAACCATACAGTACCATATTATTATTTAATAAACTATTTCTTTCTAGATTAATATTTATTTGAGATTAATCTTCATTTTTTAAAAGTAAAACAATTGTTATAACTGATCAATATTTGTTTGATACAAGATGCCAAATTACTATGATTATATAATTATTCTTAATAATTAATTACTTTATTATGATTATATAATTGTAATACATACTATCGTGACATAAACATAGTGAATTGTTGTTTCAGCAATCTTAAATAAATTCATATTGCAATGCTTAAAGGTTTTAAACAAATAATATAGCTTTATAATCTTTTTGGAAATTGAAGAGTTGTTGATGGTCTATAAATCATTCTGCCCTCCCTTTACAACTATCAGATAATGAGTTTAGAAATGATACTGTTTATTCATGTACTGTTAATCTCATAATCTGTGTTTTCAACTTAATGGGATGAGTCATAAAAACTTACTGATTTCATTTTCTTTGAAATCATAATCCTTATTTGTTATTCAAATTTGATTGATTCAGATTGACTTCACCTTAATGCCAAGATTATGAGAAGTAAATTTGTATACAAAATGACTAGCCTTAAGCCTTGTCTTAGAATTCAACAAAACACAAACTTTGTAATTTTGCCAATATCATGCCATTATCAGAAACATAATCTTCCTTCCACCTGAAAAACTTATTTTGTGCTGAATTTCAAAGAAGAGTAATTCAAATAAGAAAAATATTCCTCATTTTTGTTTTCCCTCAAGAAGGGTGTTCTGCGAAGTGGATTGAAACATCAGTATTAAATAAATATCTTTCCTTTGTTGACAGTCTTATTCTGTCTGCTATTGTGACCGACTTTCCTTGATTAATACTGCCAACTACTTCATACACAATCATTGATATATA
>NW_027106145.1:40334-45953 GCF_000696795.3 Halyomorpha halys | reverse complement strand
TGCCCAAATCGGTGCACCAGCTCCCCCATATTCCCTCTACTGATCTCATACGACTGGTCGTTGACAATGGATCTCAGAGATTATTCGTAACAATGCAATATGCAAGAGGCTTGGAATTAACCTTAACCAGGAATCCCATTCGCATTACTGGGTTTTCTGACTGTCCTAGATCTGGAGCAAACCATCAAACTAAATTTCTCTGATTTCCGAATAGATGGTTCAAGTTGGAAACATGCGCCGTTTTATTACCAAAAATCATGGATAAATTACCTTTGCCACTAACAATTAAAGAATTATTAAGGAATTATGAATTGGTGGCTATTTTTAAGTATCAGGTCAGATTGATTTCATACTAGGATGAGACTTGTCGAGTAATATCTTTCAGGAGAAACTTTTTGCAACCAATCTGGTTTCCCTAATGGACTAAGAACAATATCGTCGTTGGTAATTAGTAGTGCTATTGTTGATAGCCCCGTATCAAGGCTTACCTTGCTAGCCGAAAATAGGCAATGCTTTAGCGGTAACGGATCCTTCAATGATTTGATTGCTAAAGTTTTGAAGATAGAGGATATATAAACAGTGTAGTCAGATCGGTCCCTCAGGTATCGAGTGTGAAAACCATTTTGAGATGAGTTTCTACAAAAAAGATATTTGAAATCCATTTCGCCTATCCTTGAAATATTTGGAAGAACCACATGCAATCGCCACACTTGAAAATTAGATAAAAATGAATATATTTTAGGCAGTAAAGATTGGTCTACGCACAAAGGGGTGTATTTTCAAAAGTAACCGTTACTATTGAAAAATCGCAATATCGTAATGAGAATATCCACACAATTAAAAAGATATCCAAGAAAATTCAGCTTTTTCGCCGATCCTTCCATAAATATATAAGGAAGAAGATCGAAAACGTATTTACTCATAGGCTCAAATTGAGGGGCAAAGTTATTTTTGATGTATTTACCAACAAGGGGGGGGGGGGAGCTACGTACGTCGGATCTCCGATTTCAAAAACATTTTTAACATTTTTAGCTGATACTAGATCGAAACATATTAGATAAATGTTCGACTGGAGCCAACGAGTAAATACATTTTTATGTATTGTAAGGACCTTCTTCCTTACATATTTATGGAAGGACTGGCCCAAAAGCTGATTTTTTTTTAAATAGTGTGAGGGTTCTTACTAAGAATCGTGATTATTTATTTATATTATATTCTTCTCGCGAATATAACGTTAATAATTGTATTGTTAAAACGTTGAATTTGTATTAGTTTTTATAATTTATTATTCATTACTTCACCATCAGACTGACACAAACTACTATCCATTTCCAAAAGATCCAATTTCCTCAGCCTCCTCTTCAAATAGATTAACAATGCAGAAAAAGAGGCTACTCTCAAACCGTTTTTCCCTTTATGACATCAACCCAACGCACACATGGGACTTAAAAAAAGTTACTGATATAATTAATAATGAATTTAAATAATAAACCATTGTAAAATTATTTGCAGTGTTGTTATTTTAATATTGAATTCAGAAAAAAAAAACAACTTTGTAAAGCATTAGTTCAATGTGTAATTTAAAGTTATAGTTCTAGTTTAAAAAGTTATTTTTTAAAAATACTAATGCACCTAATTAAATAATTATTAGTGTGTTTGAGATTAACAAGTGAGATGATAATAAATTAAAGAAAAAATTAAAACTGAAAGTTTTAATACAGTTCGGTGGTCTTGGAGTGCGAAATGTCGCGGATTCAGAAAACCAACCGAGTCCGGCCGAAATTATTTTTTAAAAAATCAACCTTTTCTTATCTTCTTGAGAAAATTCTGTGATGAAAATAAATAATCACTTGGACGAAATCGTTTTATTTTGAAAAAAAAAAAAAGAAAATTGTAAATTTAAATAAGATCAAATGATATTAAGGGAATTACTTATAACGAGGAAACTGGATGACTTATCTTGAACTCTGCAGCCACGTTAAAAGGCGTTGTCAACTTTCAATTAAATGAATAAGCCAATGAGCATGAAAATTTGATGACTTTCAGCGATAAAAGAATTTCTTTATTAATTCGCCGGAATGGTTATCTATCATTAAATATATTAACATAAGCTCAGGAAGAATGCGGAATAAGTGATTAAAAAGTACCTAGCAATTTCTAAATATTAAGAGTTAATATTTTCAAATACTATTATTAATTATACCTAATGACAATTAGTATAATGGTATATTTACAACAGAACTGATGAAATTATATAACATGAACATAAAATGTAATAATTATAAAAGAATGGCAGTCATGCTGTCAGCAGCAACACTTCTTATTTCGTCAATAATGTTAATAATAAAATCTTTCTTCTTTGTGATTGATGTTTGTAGATATATTCCTGTGGAAATATGTCGGGTTTCAAACCTGGGTACTCCACCCACGATAATACATTTTTTCATCTTCGAATTATAAATTATAAATGTCATTATAATCAGTATATTTATTTATTTTTCGTGGATTTTAATACATTTTTTGGTAAAATAAACAGAGAAGGACCGTTTTAAGTTAAATATTATCCATATTCCAAAACTTCAAAAATATTACGAAGTCTGTATGAAAAAACATTCGGCGTATGGACAAAAAATGGTATTTCTAGATCATATAACTCAGGAATAGACCTCAGGCAATGCTGCTTGCTAAGTCCACTACTTTTTTGTAAATGATTTAGAGGAAATAGTTGCAGAGGGAATTTTAATACCAGACAAACAAATTAATATGCCGATGTATATGTATATAGATGATATATGGATTGTACACTCCTGGTCCCTGACAATCCACTAATATTATAAGAATGATTAAGAGGTTAGAGACCTGTGTTAATAAGTGGAATTTCGAAATTAATCTCGAAAAATCAAAAATGCTAATATGTTGAAAGATGAAATGCAAATCGGAAAAAAAATTCAAGTGGATCTATGAAGAGCAGACAATCGAAACAAATGACAACGATAAGTACTGAGGCGCGATTTTAAGGAACTATTTATTTTTAAACAACCATTTTAAAGAAATTTGTGGGTATGTAAAAATGCAATCAACATGATTTGGTCCAAAATCATATTAATTAAGCAAGTGTCTATGAATAAAAAAAAGTTGATCTTTTACTCCGTTGTGGGAACACTAATCTGATACGAATCACAATCATTAGAGAAGAATTCCAGGGAATTTAAAAATTACAGAGATACCTTATAAAAATAATGATTGAGCTTCCTGATAATACACTTAACTACATAATTACATATTAAATATTTAATAAAATTACTTAAAATGAATCACACACCTCCCACATTTTTTTTTGTGTCTGGTATAATATTTATTGAAGAGAATTAATACAACCTGTCACAAATTAAGGGCATTAGTGTTCAAATATTCATTCATACAATATGTAGAGAAATAGAGTAAGAAAAGAAAGAAAAAGAAATAGAAAATGTAAATGATAACCATAGTACTCACTAAAGAAGAAAATAAATTAAAATAGTAACAAAAAATAAATGTATAAATAAAAGAAAATATAATAGTATTTTAGACTCACATGAATCTATATAAAAAATATAATAAAAAAAACTGGTCAAAGAATAAAAAATAATAATTTAAATTAATTTTCTTGTACATTAATTTAAATTTAAGTAAGTATAAAATATATACACATTCGCTCCTAAATAAAATATTTATATCTGCGGAAGGCAAAGTAGTGCGCTTCTCTCTCATCCGCGTCACCGGTATTAAGGGACAATGGAACATAAGTGAGATCCCTTGAGCTATTAGCTGAATTAATTATTGAAAATAATCTACCATGGGTAATGGGGATTAGTAAAATAGGAAAAAAGTTTAATGTTTTATTGCCAAAAAGGGAACTACTAACGGAGTTAAAAATACTTGAAAATGATGTAAGAGAAAGGATTAATTAAGTGGAAATTAATGAGTAAATCACAAGGGTGAGATCACAATAATACCACAACTTATATGCGAAATTATATTATACCTGTGGGTATTTTTAGAAGAATGCGTACAATTTTCTTTATTCGGCTAATTTTAAAAGCAAGAGGTGTGCTCCCAAATCTAAATTACCAACCGTGGCAGGATAAACGGGAAACTGCTCCTTACGTAACATAAATGCACCAGAAAAATACATGTCATTTTATAGCAGTTTGGCCCATATTGAAGGAATTTAGGGTGTCATTTTTAGGAAAACAATTGAATTTATTGAAACTATAACGATTATGGACGGCCCTGATTATAAAACTTATATCTATATTTAAACACAAATTTTAACTATATAAGATATATATAATATAATTTAAAATAAACTGTTGCTTTTTAAGTTATTCATTTATCTTTGTTTTTTATTTTGTAATCTGTATCTGTAAATTAATTAGTTAAATTATATTTAAGATAAAACTTATTTATTTTTAAGTTTATTATTGTTAACCTAAGTTTATTCCTTCTATCATATGTATGTTTTAAATACCATTTTCTGCTGAAATGGACATTCCTTGTTTCACACACCCACGCACGCACACAATAAAATATATCTATATATACTTATATTTTTTCAAAGGTTCTTATTTTTTTTTCATTTTAAACATTTATATTTAATTTTTAGTTTATCAATTTTTTTTTAAGTATTATTAAATTAACCAATAAATGTAGTCTAGTCTGGATCTATTAGAAAATCCAGCTTTCTAGAATTATTTTTATACATTACAAGCACACTTTTAATAAAGGGACAAAGTTTTACTTGGGTGCAGATTTGTTACTTCAAGAACCCCCAATTGTATAACATAGTAATGAAATTAATGTAAGACATTTTATATTTCAGAAAAAAATTCAGTTCGTATCGATGTTCTTATTTTGTGTGTTTAAACGAACATCCTGGCAGATAAATAAACGTTTATTGAATTAATACGAATGAAAATTATTTTTTTTCGAAAAATAATATTATATATATAAAAAAATGATGATAACTGCTTCTTTTATATCTGTTATGTATTTTCTGACCTAATAATTTGTCCCTTAATATTTATAAAAAAAGATAAGTGGGCTCGGCCGGGATTTGAACCCGGGACCTCTCGCACCCTAAGCGAAAATCATACCCCTAGACCACCGAGCCAGGACAACAAAACACAGGCTTATAAATTACTTAATGCAATATAATAAACAAAGTGTTAATGAAATTTTCAATTTTTTTCATGGTTTGTAGATATGCTGAAGTAGGTTTTCCCCATTCACGTTATTCGACGTTTTAAGAACTTATATAAAAATTGATCGAACCGCTTACGTTACTCATATTTGAAAATAAATAATATCAGTAAAATATAGGCCTGGAGTAATTTTTATTAAGTCATTGAAAGGTCGATTTACGTAGATAAACGCTGGGGAAATTCTGCTTATACTTTAAAATGACTACGAAACAAGAACATTATTGAGAATATATATATTTATGGAAGTTTTAGTTGAAGGTATATGTATTTAATAATTGAGGAGAAGATGGTTGGGGGTGCGGTCAATGAAACACAAATAAGTATGACTAACTTATTTTAGGCACATTAAAATAAGTTAGTCATACTTATTTGTGTT
>NW_027106145.1:38254-38919 GCF_000696795.3 Halyomorpha halys | reverse complement strand
TATGTTCTTTCTACTGACCGCACTCCTCCTCCCTATAAAGTGATAGAAGAATGAATAGCTTTTGGCCACCATTTTGTTTCTATTTTATTTTATTTTATTTTTTTATTATTATTTATATTTATTTTATTTTATTCTCACATTATGAATAACAGACGGACTACCTGCTAGAAAACAACGGAAAATCATTGCAAACCTACATTTATTTCAAAACCTTTTCAGTTTTGGCCCAAATCTGGAGGTAGTTACAATTGTAAGAGGTAGGACAATTGGAAGTAATATTTTTTTAAACAATGTTTTAATAACACATTTACACTATGTACTTGTAGTTTTATAGTGATTAGTTGAAGAAAATATTTCTTCTAAAAAACTGTTTTTTCTCATGTAGAGCATGACTATGCAAACAATAAAGTTGCAAAACGTCGGCTAAATAAAGTTGTATTATTGACTGTTCCTCAAGACCCCTCCCCTCCCCAAAATATATATATTTTCATTTTCGCGGCTTCACTCGCAGATCCACCATTCGTCCTTCGAGAAATTTTCCTCTTCCGTAATCTCTGCTCCCTTCGCCGATTCATATAGGGCACTGTCGGGCTGTATGTCCCTCTGCTCCACATTCGAAGCATCTCGTGCGCGGGCAACGGGCCGCTTATAAATATATTTATATA
>NW_027106145.1:36853-38204 GCF_000696795.3 Halyomorpha halys | reverse complement strand
ATTAAAATAAGTTAGTCATACTTATTTGTGTTTCATTGACCGCACCCCCAACCATCTTCTCCTCATTTATCATCCACGGTCAACTATCTCTCACAAGTATTTAATAATTATTATAGAAGATTACTTTACCACAATTAAAATTTAAAATTAGGAACTCTGACTTTTCGGCTGCCATTCCTTCATTGGGAACACTTAATAGATCCGAAAAACATGAAACCACTTTCTGAAAAAAAATTATTAATTTACAAATGATTATGTGTAATTTACACTAAAATATATAGGGAAATGTCAGACATAAGTATGTCTTAACTTAAATAGATTCAAATTATGTATTTGATACAAACAAATAACTCACTTTAGAACGGAAATATGCACATAACCATATTCTAAAGCAGTCACAACGGTCAGTCTTGTTATCGTATTGATACTTTATTGTGCGATTACAACGACGCATAATTTATCCTTTAGTTTGTTACTACTTTCAACTTTTAAATATGTTAAAAATGCTGAAAATTCATTAGTGATTAGAGAGTTTGCTATTAAAAGTCAATATTTACTTTTGAAAAGTTGTTATTAAAAAAAAAAATATTATAGGACCATATCAGGAAATAGGTCAAATTTCATAGAAAATGTTGATTTTTAACACCTAACTGGCATGGAAAAATTCAACTTTTGAAATTAACTAAGATAATTTTTAGTGTAGAATTTTAATTTACCAAAAAAAAAACAAGATAATTTTTCAGAAATGGAAATAAAAAAATTTTGATTGAAAACTTCCTATTTATATCTTCAATTATTATTTGTTTAACTTAAGTACTCGAATTTTTATTTATTCATTTTTTTGTTACAACTTTCTAGTAATATAAATTTGAAGCAATACAAATTCAAAAAACACCATTGCAACCGGGGTGAATGTTAGTTCATTAATTCTGTTTTAAATATACAGTTTAACATTTAACTTAGAGGCAGGATAATTATTGAAAATACGATTCCCTTAACAATACAAGAGCGCGGTACTTGACCTGGAAGAGGCATATAATGATGGTAAGGATTATCTCTCCATTCGGCCCCAAACGAGACCCTTGTCGATCCGGATGTAGGTATAACGAACTACATCTTCTGTCAGAGCCTCTTGTTTGTTGGGGGTTTGCTGTAGTTTTAGAACCCTCTCTCCCAACCCCTTCTCTCAACGGTTGTAGGCCTACATTTTCTGTGTCCATAAAGTTTGTGAAGGTAGGCTAAAGTTATATTCCTTAATTGGGTTAAATACGACGTTTTTTCCATTAATATATAATATGATCTATACAGAATAAATTAGAATATAAATAGTAATATATTAAAAAGTTAATTA
>NW_027106145.1:13813-35968 GCF_000696795.3 Halyomorpha halys | reverse complement strand
ATACACACATTTGTTTTAGAATGAAAATTAATTACTGCTTACGTGTTTTAACTAACTTTTATTGGTGAATCTGAAATTAGCCAACAGGCTAGCACGAAAATAGAAATATACAAGAAACTCAAATTATTTAATTATATATGTATATAAGGAATATTATGAATTTAACAGTAACAGATAATGTGTATATATGAAGTATAAATGCTCTCGATGAATAACTATAGGAGCAAATAAATGCTTTTAATTTTCCGTTGTTGTTACAGTATTAAAATTTTACTTTCACTCACATATTGATGAACAATATAATAAGGGAAGTATTACCATCCCGACTAATACAAAACTATCTGTTTTGAAACCTACAATGATTGTTTTGATAACGCAGATTGTTTGTCTGATGCACCAACTGTTTTTTTATTTTATGGTTAGATCTAGAGTGAGACAGTGAAGAAGTTATCAATTTTAACAACTTTTTTTTAATATTCTACTACAGAAATACTAGACGCTTGTTCTAGCTTTCGTTTTAACAGAAATTGTATTTTTAAACTTAATTGTTTTTCATATTTATTTTACTTTATTAACAACGTTATAAGGTTAGGCTACTAAACTCCAAAAACGTTTTTATCAAGTCTAAACAACATCATACTTGTCATCAACAACCCAAAAAAACTCTTTAATATCAGTTTCTAAAGAAAGAAATTTATATCTGCCCCGATGATTTCTGCTACCATTTGACCATATTTATTTTCCAAAACCCGCCCAATCAAATTAAAATTTTATAGGACGTTAAATGATACTAAATGATACAAATCGGCCTTTTCTGAGTGCATTTTATTAAAATATAATGAGATATATATGATGTATAAATTTATGAATGTTTCCTTACCATTAAATCCAGCAAATGTATACTCTATTCTTGATATTATATAGAAGGAAAACCTTCGTAAATTTAAATTGGAACAGAAAAAAAGTTAAATTAAAAACTAACTTTATCTTCTGACTCACAAAAAAACACATTAAAATTTTAAGCAATGTCCCCGTACCAATTTAGAGATAGAGGGTGATCCATGGGCATATTCATTCATGCTATGAATAAATATTTTTTTGTTTATTTATGTTCTTTCTACTGACCGCACTCCTCCTCCCTCCCCCCCCCCCCGACCGATGACTATGACTTGACCACCCCACGCCTAGTTTTGATCCTGGGTTTGCTCTTGTTGGGATGTATCGTTTGAGTAGGAATGGTTTGGGTCAGTGTTTTCTTTCAAAGAATTATTAAGCCGATAAAAACTTTCAAATCCGTGGCTAAAAATTATTCATGATGAGGATCCTTTCAAGTGGCCGCTTGGTCTAGGGGTATGATTCCTGCTTTGGGTGCAGGAGGTCCCGGGTTCAAATCCCGGAGCGGCCCGTGTCTTTTTAAAATAAAATAATATAATATAGCTCTCATTTTATCCAAATCACTCAGGTAACGTTATGTGCAAACCACTTGATATTTTTATTATCTTGATGCACTAAAATCAATATCTCTCTATTTATAAAAGAGATCTGTAAAATCTTAGTCTTCGATAGACTTTGTTATTTCTGGACCGATTTACGTGGGTTTTTTTGCTAAATGTTCCAATTGGAAGGTTTAAAGACTTAGTAATCCTGAGATTTTTGGCTTGAAAAAAAGATACGATCAAAATTAAGCGTGAGGCCCGAGGTAGAGTAAGTCGGCACATTTAAAAAAAAAAACAAATCATATTCGTTTTCAGGGTTGTCCCAAAGTTTCACTTTGATTTAATTCGTGCATTTTATGTTTCCTCTGTCGACTATTTTTCACTTAATCGTTAATAACTCCTTTCCCTTTTATCCGATTGTCACGTTAATAGTACTGTTGGATAGCTGAATGTCTGCTCTTGTAGCCGAAATCGGCTATCGAAACTAACGAAAGTTATACATCTTTGATGTTTTTTTTAGGGAAAAATATATATATATATAAAAGAGCTGTCGAATCTTTGTCCTCGATAGACTTTATTATTACTGGACCGATTTACTGGGGGTATTTTTCTAAATTTGTCAACAATAAACTTTTGAATTACTGGACCGATTTACTTGCAGTTATTTTTTTTTTTTAATACTAATTTACTATTAAAAAACCGTTTACCACACTTCCATATGCCATTCGGTCGTTTTACGTGCATTTCTTTTCAAAATGTTCCATTTCGCCATGGAAGGTTTAAAGATAATAAAATCCCCGAATTTCCGAAGAAAAAATATATTGAAGAAAATTGAGAGTTTAATATAATAAAATGAATTAGTGGACTTTTTTACTCCCAAAAAATATTTTACCACTCTTCGATATGCCAATCAGTCTCAGTTTGGGTATAGTACTGATATTGAAGCACAGTGAGAGTTTTTGTTTCAAAACTGAATATGTTACTAAATCTTAATGTTACTTATTATTATTATAATCTTTACTTAAACCACTGCAAAGTATGGTGTCGATTGGTTAAGTAATGTTGAAGCTATTAATATTTTTTAAAAATAAATATGATTCCAACTTTATAGCATGTATTGGTTCAATTTATGTTACCAGAACATAATAATAATTTTAAATTTGAAACAATTAATTAATAACATTCTAAAATTTGAATTTTATAATAAAAATAAATTTAAAAAAGTAAAAAAAAATTGATACTAATCAACTTCTCATTACTATTTTTTTTTTTTAATTCGAGATGAATGTACGAATTGTGTAGATGTTACGTCATTTTAAAATATGTGCGGAATAGGCTATAACTTTTTCTTACTGTTAAAAAGTTTTTTTTTTTTAATATGCTGTACAGATAAGAACTGTCAAAGCAGTAACGCACTGGTGGGCTACATTAAGGTATAACACTAGCTTAAGAGGTGTAGTACCGTAAACTTCAAAGCTTCATATAGCTGAGTTTGGACAAGCAGTGATAGTGAAAGAAAGGTCAGTAGGGATAGTGAAGAGTTATACCTTCGGATTGGTGGGTGTAAACTTTAGTTAGAAGATAAATATAGATTATTTGGATTTTTTCATTTTCTCCATGTTATTCTGAGTTTCTTCCATGACTCAAACTTTTTATTGCTGGATATTTTTTTCTAGGATATGAAGTTAAATTTGATATCTAACTTGGTCAAAACCGCAGTTTTCAATTTTAGCCAATTTTTTAATGTTGCTCGATTTAACTAATTTTTCAACTTAAACCTACTACATATGTAAATATGTAAGTAAGTATATGTTAATGTATCTTAGTATTTGGCCGAAAAAAACAAAACAAACTTAAACCTCCTCTTCTGGTTTGAAATAAATGTTTCAAAGAAATACCTTCGCTAAATGGAGGTACTTGAACGTTTCCCTTCAATTATTTTTTGTGCTGTGATCTCCTTCCAGAGACGGCGTTTTCCAATTTTAGCTACTTTTTCAATGTTGCTTGAAGGATGAGTAATACCTCACTACTGCAAACACGCGTACCAAAACGGCAGGGCAAGGTAGAAAATAAAATAAAATGTTGATCAATTTCATTTATTTTTTATCTTAAGTCTCCTCTCCTTGTTTTAAATAAATGATTCGAAAGTGAGAAAAATGTAACCATTTAAGTAGTACTATTAAATACAATAAAGGTGTTAAGCTCGACAGAAATTTGACTATACAAATACAAACCGATATGGAATCAATTTTTTTTCCTTAATGTGATTAAAAAGTAAATATCAATTTTATTTAATAACCTCTTTCTTTGTAGTAATTCGTAAAGTGTGACTGTGGATAACTTTTCGCAACAAATTGGAGGTACCTTCCTCCATTAAAAGTGCCCTCACATGTGGTTATATGTTTCACAACGTTTATGTTTAATTTATTTTTTGAAAAATTTAACTTTTTTTTCATACAACAGTATTTTAAAACCAATTTATTAATAGTAAACCACGAATCGTAAAATAAACATTCAAGCATCTGAAATGAGATTCCCTAGAAAGAAAAATAAGAAATCCAGAAGAGACTGAATCAGTAAAACAACCAATAGAGTAAACCAACCTCGGTGTCGAATCAGAAGAAAAGCGACTCAGGTGGTTTAGACACGTTTTAAGAATGAACAACAACCGTCTTAGAAGGATGACATATAAAGGATGGCGGTAGAAGGCTCAGAGGCGATCCCGACGAACGTGGGAATATGGAATACGACAATGCTTTTCTAAGAGAGGTATGGATTAAAATAGGAGGGGTTAGATAGTTAAAGATATTAAAAATTAGTCGAGGCTATATTAACAGACATCTCACACTGCATCAGCAGTATACAAGGCATGATTATGACGATGAGCAGAAATAATACTTCAACCTGCTATAAAACATTTAGAAGAAGACGAATAACCTACAAAGTATTAAGTATCTAGCATCCAATTCAAAATGACACAGTAAATATCCTACTCAAAAAGACCAGGGTGTAAAGAGGACTATGTTATACGGTAAAATTAACAATTACTTTATATTTCCATTACATGCTTGTAAAGTTACTGGTAAAACATACAACTATTACTATGATCCTAAAAAGGCAGGTGAAATTCTATTACCAGCTACGGTGGGAACATGGAAATAAACAATAATGATAAAGGAGACTAGGCGGGGAGCGGTGATCCTTGGCCGAGATCACCTTGCGCAGGAATATAGCCACCTCATGAATATATATTACGGTCCGCTATTTCTCCACTTCTCGCCTTCTTGAATCTCACGAAATAAAAAATAAAAGAAAAACACACAGGTGGGGGTTACCATCAGAGGGAACATCCAATCGCAAGAAACAACCACTGGGAACTTCCTCACCTGCTCTCTCATACATATCTCTCCGAAGGGTTTAATATATTTCTCTCATGGTTTATTTTCCCTCAGAAGCTCACACGCGAAACAAAAATATTTCCATATAATGCTCTCAGGATTAGGTAGAGATAGGCTTTAGATTGAATTATAAGTCTACATAATATATTTTTACTTACATGTGTATTTTACCCATCTTGGGTAAAGGGAAAAAAATCTGCAAATATTATTCCTCCTACACAATCTTTTGTGTGATGGTTTGAGTAGACTTTCTTCTCAAATAATATTATTTCAGGATGAGGAGAATTGTTATAGCTCAACTAAATTTTGAAAAAAAAAATTACCAATTATCAAAAAAGCTTTTGGTTACTCAATAATAATATGTAATATATGTAGTATACTATATTAATATATTTTAATAAATAACTATATAATAAAAAAATAAAGGCTTTTTTCCTATAAATTGTTGATCCCGGCGGAGAAAAATAAGGTTAAAAAATTATACAGACAAAAAATTAAACATATAACAAGTCTTTGAACACAGCATTGTATATAAATGTATTTTTTATTTACAATGAGGCAAAAGTAAATTTATTTTGTATATATGAGGCATTTACTCCTACCAGAGTCGACCAACCCACAATCGTGATTTTGAGAAAAATGCTCCAGATAGAAATTGTCAAACTTCAAACCAGTTTTCATATATCTGTTTTGAAATGAAGGCTTGGCCTAGCGTGCTGTTTCCACTCCTGAACACTACTTGGTGGTTGCCTATTATATTCTCGTAATACCGATATATCTGATTTAGCAGGATATTGCAATTAATCTGTAATTACCGCACTTATAGCTAAAGCCTTTCTTTAGGATAGGACAGATCAGACCCTTGTTCCAGGCGTCTGGTATCCTTTCCTCCTCTCATATTTTCTGGATTAGTTTCAATAGCTTGGCTCTTAGAGATTCTCCATTATTTTTGAACAGTATCGTAGGCTGTCTATTCTTGGGGCTTTCCGAGTATCCGGTTTTCCCACCTTCTGTGGGTCGAAGTCCACATCGTTCGTAGGCTCTCTTTTATTCCAAATTTCCTGAAAATTTTCTTTCCAGATGTTGAGTATATTTTCTGCGGACGACTTTTTTCAACTTTTCCTCACATTTCCGTGTTTCTCCCTCTATATCCCACCCTTTCTTTCTTGATATCTGCGTAAATGCTTAATTTCTAGACTGCCAGTTATCCTCAATTGAAATCTTTCTTTAAGGAATTCTTTTTTTGCTTTTCAGATTATTTTATTTGTCTTTTTTCTGGTGGCCATGTATTTATCGAGCGTTGTTCGATCAATTCTAGTTACGCTAAGGACGTTAATTTTCCTTCTCTCCTCCACTGCCTTTCCGCAATGTTCTGTAAACCACTTCTTGGCTTTTCGTTTCTCCTGAATACCTATTACTTTCTTTTATCTCGGTTTCTAACGCCTCCCGGCTTGTTTATCAACCATGAGACCTTCCAAGTCCAAGAGTTCGAATTTATTTTTCAGCTCAGTTTGGAATTTATCTTTTACTTCAGGATTTTTCATATTCCGAACTTCATCCCTCCTCCTTTTGATTTGTTTTCCAATGTTGTGGATTCTCCTCAACTTCTGACTCTCTGTTTTACTCCGCTCCAAAAGTAGATGTATAAAGAAGATTAATTTTTGCATTGATAAAAAATACTGTTACGATCACTTTCAAGACGGCCGCTTGGTCTAGGGGTATGATTCCTGCTTTGGGTGCAGGAGGTCCCGGGTTCAAATCCCGGAGCGGCCCGGTTATTTTTTATAATTATTTTTAAAAATCTAATTTCCAATAACCAGAGTAAGAAAAATGGGATCGATTAGTACCAATATTAAATTATAATAACATATACTATGATTGTTGAAAGATGGAAATCATATAGTAATCCCAATATTATTCACTAAATGATTAATCTGGTAAATGAATTTATTTTGATTCAAGAATTGGTTTGAAATTGTATTTATTTATTATTCTTCCTTCTACTGTTGGCTTTAGTGGACATTTTGATCTTTAAACCCCTCTGAACATCCTGCTTTATCTCTATAATACCTAGATATATCTCTATAGTCATCTTGTTTGATTCAGCTTATTTTTCTGCATATTTGCCATTGTTATGTAATGATTTTATTGAGAACTTCCCGCTACATAGATACAATAAGTATAAACTTAATATCTTGAAAGGAAAATAATTCAAATCTTAATTTATTTACTTCACATTATAGTCTTCATCAGTCATCGCACGTTCAGTTTATTCTACACTCCTTTGTACGGTATCTACCAGGTAGAGTTGGGCAATGTTTGGTTGCTTTTTCAGTTTTGTGTAAAACGTATGTAGTTACAGAGTGCAAAGTTTAATCAAGTATAAATAAACTAAAGAATTATGACTAATTTTGTAATCGATAGTTTAATTTTAAACTACTTTTTTAAAAACAAATTTACATTAGTTTTAAGTAAACTTTAAAACTTTTACTTAAGTTTTAAGTAAGCTTGTAATCAATTACTTCTTGTACCTAAATACTAAGTGATTGAAAATGTTGAGTAACATCATAATAAATATAACTAACATTAGAATAAAAAATGTATGTGTAATGAGTAAAAAGTGAAATCAAATAGTTATTTTCTATAGCAAAATATATGTAAATAAAAAAAAAAAAACTATTCAAATTAGTAATTAGTACAAGTGATGGGAATGATAACTAGATTTTATTTTTTGTAATATTTATTACTAATACTAGTATTTAAACTAGTTGAGTTAGAGTTACGTGTACTCATTTTTAATTGATTGAGTAAATATTATTTTAATTGTACTCACCTTGAAATATTTTGATTATGAGTATTGAACTCTGTACACAATTTTTTTTACAAGTAAATAAAAAATGCCTTTTACTCATTATTATTATCTTTCCAACGACAACTTGTTTTTATAAAAAAAGAACCTATAGGTTATTATCTGAAGATGCGCAGATTTCACTGCCTAAAATTTCAATAATAGAAAGTACGCAGGAGTACCTTTAATTACAGTTTAAAAAATTATGAAAAAAATCTTTAAAGGGTAAGTTAAGGGGTTACCGAAAAACGTCAGGACATTTTTCAATAGAATTCTCATGTAATAACTGAAAAAGTCAGTTAGTGAATTTAAGCTAACAATCAATTGTAGATCGAAATCTAATTTTGAAAGTTTGTTACCTAGATGGTGGAATATGGAGAGGAAAACGATCTTTTTTAATTTTTTATTTAATAGCTATAAATCTATTTTGAAGGTAAAATGTAGCCTCCATATGATTTAAACATTTTCAAGTTATGACCTCTACATTAAAAATTACAGTAATTTAGCAAATCAGGTTTAATTATTTAAATGTAAAGTTTAATTTTTATTGTTTTGTTTTTTTATTTCATGCATTCAACAAATTACGGCTAGTTGTAAATGTATTTATAGCACATACATTTTTAAATTACAATCGTGAACATACTGCTTCTGACCTTTTTTAATTTTTAATTATTCTAGTGGAAAAAGTGTGAAAAGTATTTTTAAATATATGTTCTGTGCCTGAATGATTTTTTAAAGTTTAGAATCAGTGATAATACATGAAAGCACATTATGTTTATGTATTTAGAAACTAATTCGTTTGAATAAATTGCCAATTTCTGACAAATGACCGCTATTAGTGAATACCAAATACTTACCCATTGCTTATACGGGTTATTTATTATGCCTTTATTATACTCTATCATAACCTTGGTTAAGTCTCAGATTCGGAATAAGCAAAGTTCAAAGATTATACCTGCTTGTGTATTTTTTAAGCAAAATAAACTTTCTTTTACTGGGATCCAATAATTGCAGAGAGTGAATAGAAAGGTGGACATGACGCAAGAGTTGCGGAAGAGAAACTTCACTGTCTTGCAGACTTCTTAATAGCGGCCATGTCCGATTCTTATCTGTTCCTTATCTTCTCACGAGCCAGAGTAACTCGACCAGTGACCCGTCCCTACATATATTTATAATGAGATATATCATACCTGGTTTAAATGAGAAACTTAGCCCAGTCCATGAACTGGATAATTATTTTATTTACATTATTTTCTCCTTGTTTTAAAAATATTCAAGCGGAGGTGTAATTTGGAGAAAAATTAATTTTCCAGTATATTATTAGAATTCTTTTAAGCATAATTTTTTAAAAGATAAATAAAAGATTTTTTAAAAATAATAACTAAAGTCTTCATAGATAATCAAAAAGGTTTCCAAAACAAATTAATTTTCAAACTATCAGGAAAAATATAAAAATTGCATTATACGATTGGATTGGTGAGAACATTTTTTAAATTAATCTAAGTCAAGGCTTTAGATTATTTTTATATTTGTATAAATTAAATTAATGAATCTGTAATCCGATTTTGATGAAGTTTTAGTGATGATACGGTTAGATATCTAGTTTGACTTTTATTAACTTTATCAGAGTATGTCCTCTTACTTCGTTTACAAATGTATAAAAGTATTTTCTTTGCCACACTTACATTTCAAAATGATCTAGAGTACTATGTATCAAAAGTAGGTATGTTTCAAAATACATTTTTTCTCGACAACGGCTCGTCTATTAGATTTTGTTCTGAAATGACAATAAATGTTCTTTCAAAATAACCTTGAAATATAAATAATTATATATCCGATACAAATTTACAGAAAATGGAAAGTTTAATAAAAGAAAAAAAAAAGAAGAAAAGAAAATAATGATATAAAAATGAAAATGAAATAGAAGTAGTGAAGAAGCTATATTGTTCCATGTACATGGAAATTTGTTTTTGGAAAATCCTATATATTGAAAAAAATGAACACTTGACTTAATGGAGAGGTGTAAAAATATCAACAATTTTATATCAGGGACGAAAAATTACTGCAGTATGATTCAGGAAAATTGCTACGATATTATTTTTTCTTTTAAATAGTAACAAAATTGAAAACAAATTTAAAATTAAAACTATAGATTATAAAGAAACTTTTTGAAAATGGACAATAGCCTGAAACTTCAACAACAGACGAATTCAATTCAATACTAAGTTATCAAAAATAGGAATTTCATTAAAGAACCCTCTAAATTATTCTTTATATAAAAAAGAGTGACCACATAAAATAAACAAGATCGGAAATGAATTGATGTATGGTTTTTAAATCTCGTATCCACGGTCGTTGAGACATTTAAACTAAAGGAAAGGGGTAAATAAAATCTAATTACTTTTCATTTATGCTTAAAAACTGTATATACGTTTGTAATATGGATCTCTGAACAAACAGATTTTATGTTATTATATGTGGCTATAATTACAACTATGTCAGCATCATTAATATATAGAATAATTAGTACCTAAATAGTAGTGTATTGATTTAATTAACTGTTAACGTAGAGCCAAGCAGGCTAAATATTTTTACAACCTTTGGCATGCTGACAGAGTATAACTTTCACTTTAATGTTAAAAATTGACGAGCGGAATACTGTTGAACCAGCAACCTACATAGCAAAGCAAATATGAGGTAAATGACCACATCGCTGATAGAAATGTTACCTCTCGTCGGCAAATAGTCAGTTCAATTAACCTCAATATTTAAAGTGTCTATTGCAGGACGTTACATTTACACGTTATTTCGATTTCAATATAGGGACGTTAGTTGGCTGTTGGTTGTCTTTCAACGAAGGATTACGAATCTTATTTTATACGAGTACAATTTAATGCGTGTTTAGGAATTTTACCATATTATTTTATTGTTAACACTCTCTACTGCTCGAGTATAAATGATTGGTAAGCAGCATTCTTAATCATGTAAATAATTAGATAAAACCAGAAACAAACATAAAAATTAGTCAATTTTATTACCTGAATCTGGAGACAATTCTTTATTTATTGACGTTTGGATCATTGCATGTCAAATTATTCGGGTCATGACACCCACCTTCTAAGGCTTAGATAAAATGAGGCATAATTAATTCTATTACTATACTGACTGTACTTGCAAAAAAAATTTTCCCTTAACATTCATAGTTTTTTTAAATATTAATTTAGTGCTAGCCGAAGTACGTGCTCATCACACCTTTAATTTTTTTTCTGAAAATATTCTAGATATCCTTATGACATTTTTCAAGAAATATTTATATATTACCTGAAAACTGAAAAAAATAACAATTCTTATTTACCTATTTCACTTTCCTAAAAAACTAGAAATACCTAAATCTATTTTTTTTAGAAATTTAAGAAACGTTTATTTGTTTTTACAAAAACCACTATATCAAGAGGGATGATAAAATGATCCTATTTGTTTAAAAATAACCCTGAATGTAGAAGATATAAGGAAAATAAATAATATAGGTGGTTTTTTCAAATAATAATTTATTAAGAACGATTATAGAATTTCTTTTAAAATTCAAACGATAATGGCTACTTACAATAAAAAAATACTAATAAGTTGCGACCAATAACACGATTTTTATAATACTTAATAAAATAACGCATGATTCTACAGACCTCTTGTTTTAACCTTTATTTTATAGGATAACTATCTATATATTCTTTCTATATTGGAGAATTGTTTCGAGTTATGGCAAGAATGTTTGGCTGAAGACGATAATTTCTGCAATTAACATTAAAATATATTAAAAAGAAACAACTCACAGTATTGAATGTATGTTTTGAAAAATATATCGAATGCTGATACTTTTTAGTTCTACCAAAAATCCTTATGTAAGTAAAAATTAACGCATCATTCCAGAGAATGAGCCTTACTCGAAGCCATATTAAACTTCACGTTTACAAGAAGAAAAAAATACTTGTTTGTGCTTCTTTCAACTACTAAACGGGTATGGCAGTAGAAGAATAAAAGAAAAAAAATTTCAAATCGAGTCCAAAAAGTGCCCTGAATGCTGTTGTTATGAAAATACGTAGTAATCTCAATATCCAATTCATATTCTTGCTTCTTGCTTCTAAATTTCTTAACTAACATTAATATGCACTGTTACTGTTCTTCATGTTTTGTGTAGTTTATTGTGCTATTCTTTTGATGCAACTCTACGCTCAGGAACACCGTTTTCAACTTTATTGAACCAGTCTTTCTCTTGATTAATTTTAATTTTCATTCTGAGTGGTTACTTATTTTTGTAAAACATCTGATGGTAGATAATAAGGTGGACCATTCTAAGGTTAATTGAAGTAAAATAAAGGCAAATTAAACCCAAAAAGGCAAACATCTGCCACAAGTTACAAATCTCATCCAAAAAAATTAAATTCCAAAAATTTTGGAATTATTTAAAATTAAAAAAAAAATAGAGGGCTTCTGATATAATATTTATTACCAACCTATACCAATGGTAAGCTGCTTTTGTCCACCATGTCATGGTAATCTTAAAAAATCTAATTAGTACACAATAAATGAATGAGATAAAAGGGAACGATGAACTACTGAATTTATTAATTTAATATCGAAAAATGTACCAATACCATTTAATTTTATAGAAATATCAAAAAATAGTTAATTATTTTTAAATTTCATTGCTCAGGACTTCTAAAACATTTTTAAAAAATCTGACACTTTGATAGAATTCGTTTTTATATCATAAAAAATAAATAATAGGTTGCTTTGAATAAATGTCTCTTTTTAAGTCCATCCTAGTGCGATCCATGGAGTGTTGTTTTGATCAACGATTTCTATACATTATATAATTCCAATATATTCATGAATGTATATTCATCCACATATAACTTCACTTTAATATCATGGTTTTGATTTAAGAATCTTCAACCGGTCGATTATGCTTATCCTCCACTTACATAGGCTTAACTATTGAACAGGTTTACGATATTAGAGTTAAGTAGATCTTAACCCAGACCTATCTCGAGGGAATGAGATTCTAATAGGATTTGAGGCTTAAATTATAATTACCAGCCGTGGGGGTGAGTTTGGCAGCGGTGGTGTGACGTGAGGGTTTAGCTCCCTCTATTACACCTGTAATCATCCTCGGTCTTACCTCACCTGGAGTCAAGGAGGGTTTGGGGAAAAGAGATGAATTAGTGAGAAATTTTTTATTGTATTTATTTTATATTAATCAAAATGAAATATTATCTCTAAATAAAGTAGTCTGATTTTGGATTAGATTGTATGCCACATTTTCTAGAAATACACTTTTCTGTGTGTGTACCTAATACTGTGTAATGCACTTTCGTACCTAAATACTTCAATCTATTGGTGTCTAAAAGTCTCAGCGGTGAAAACACACTAATTAGAGATACTTGAATGTTTAGGGGCATCATACGAATGATGTGTAAGGAATTTAAGATAGGTTCTACGGATGCTTTTCAATTCAAATTAACATAGTCAGATATAAAGGAGTATGAAAATGTATTCATGTATATTATTATAATATACATCAAATCATCCGCATGAATAAGCTTCTTCTGCTGGAAATATTTATAAATTTTACTACAGTTATTATTTAATAAAATAATGAATGTTATTGAGGCACTTTTTAGTAGTAGTATTTTTTGTATGAAGTCAGATTTTAAATTTCTTTAGATTATATGAAATTTAAAGAAAAACATATGTAAAGAATATAGGTGATTATAGCTTTCACACTGTTTTATCCTATTTTTTTTTTAAACATGTCTGAAACACGTTTATGCAAGCATAAGCTATTAGTAAGTATGTCTAGGTACCAACTCAATCAATCCCTGAAAATGTCAGAAAAATTGGATTAACGGTTGGAAAGTAATTTTGCCCGAACGGTACATGAACGGTACCATATTTGTTCCTTGAAATCTAAATACAAGTGAAAACTTAGAGTTTAGAGAAAATTATGACATTATTCTGAGGAATATTATATTCCTATACTATTATATTCATATATGCTACCTTAGATGGAGAAATAGAATAAAAAAAATCGATCCATTTATTTTCTTCTTTTTTATTTTATGATTTATTTACTTTTGATTTAGGTACGGCAATAAATTAGTTCATACGGGATTTCGAAAAAAAAGAAAGAAATAGAAGAAGTTAAACAAAAAAGTTATAATGATGTACAAAAACATTCTTATCAACCCGACACGTTCCTGGCAACATATACCGATGTTATAGCCATCCTCTTCTCTCACCCTGAACGAACAATGGTGCATTAATGGCGGATAAAAGATAATGAAGCGAAATGCAATTATGTGACTATTACTCTCCACCGCAGTTTCTGTCCACCTGTTATTTTTAATATCATCCCGTTAACCAGATCCGACAGAGTGGGAAGTCATTGTATACATTACAGAAAGAAATTTATTGTATACAAAAGACTCACCGGGAGCCATAATAGTAGATTAAAATATAAAAATTCATCAGACGAATCAACCAAGTATACCGACTACTCAGCAGGACCTTCTCATCTTCCAATAGACTACAAGCTTCTAATTTATGAGACTATTCTTGGACCAATCTGGACCTACGGACTTGAACTTTAGGGAACAGCTACACTTTCGAACATCAAACGTATCCAATCCTTTCAATCCAAAATCCTTAGAACCATAGTCAATGCACCCTATTACATTTCCAATAGAACGCTACACCATAACCTTCATGTCCTTTTTGTCCTTGACCTCATGTCAACCAAATGCTCTAAATCCTTTAAAAACCTTTCTAATCCTCATAATTCTTTGGTCCAATCCTTATCCCGATCCACCCATCTCTATAATACACCTCGAAGGCTAAAACGGTAGAGACTAAGAAACCTACAGTAAAATAAACTGGACCATTGGAGTTCTGGTAATGGTCAGATTCTCCGCGCATGTAAAGTGTTTGCGGCTTTAGCGTACTTACTCATACTACACTGGCTTATTACAAGAGGCACGGTGAGAGAGCTACGTTTGGATATTGAAGTGCTTGACCCCTCCATCGTGGGCTCGGGGATTCTCAGGTTGAGAGTGTAAATATTGTACATACTCATAATTGTGTAAATATGACTAGTGTTCTTCTTTTTTGTTATATGAGTTCAATTTATTTGTTAAAGTATTTTACTTTCTCCTTGTCATTTGTGTAAATAGCCTAAATATGTTCATTTTATTTCTTTTGTTTATATACTGCCCAACTTAAATTAAACTTTAACAATTCGTGTAATTCTGACAATGAATATTCCATCCATGGTGCCTTCACCAATGATGAGCTATTTGCCTGTCAGGATAAGGTCGAGAAAGATAATGAACAACAAGTGCCAACTCCTGTCACATTGAGCAAGGCGTAATATTTTCTCTATATTCTACGCCCTTAGGACGGATACAAGTGATTTTTTTTCTCAGCCCCCTACAACATAAAAAAAAATCAAAGAAAATTCCAGGTGATCTCTTAATTAGAAGAAAATCAATGATTTTTATATAGGGTACCCTATCACCGAGTGAAGTAATTTTTCACATCTTTTAATTTTTTTCATCAGTATTGAGATATTTTATTATTTTTATTTATTTTATCATTTGTGGCATGAATGCGATCATTTATCACTATTACTCATTGCCAAAGTTGTGGCTGATTCTAATATTTATCAATAAATAAATATGTTAAATAGTTAAAATGATGTAATAAAAAAATACGAACAAAAACTGTTTTTTATATATTTTTCTATCTTTGGAATCATTTAGTAACTGCTATTTCAGACACAAACTGTGAGAAAAAGATGCACCAAGCTATTTATATTGGGGAAAAAATATGTTTAAAATGTCTATTTATTTAGATGAAGGAGAGAACGAATTTTTAAGTATTTTTATATTCCGTATTCATAATGAATATTAAAAATCAAGGTTTAAATGGAAGATTTTTCATTTTTAAAATCCCTATATAAATGAAAGTAATTAACATATTTTGAATATTAATAGTAATAATGGTGTTATAATTATATATATATTCTAGACGATTTTTTAATGATGGAAAAAGAAAAATACCTGATACTACTAACCTTGCAGACAATTGTAGTGTGCGGGTTAGTATCTTTCGGGCGAGCTAAAATTGAAGATACACCCGAAATGGCCTACTAACCCCAACTTTCATTAAAAAAGTATTAATTGAGGTATTGTTTTTTGAACAATTATGAACTGAAGTTTTTGGCTTTACTGAACTTTTTTAAGACCAATTTCACTGATTTTTGAAAAACTTTTAAGTTAAATGGTTTTTTTAAAGGTATCTGTTTGATACAAAATTTATACATGTGACTACTGGTTTAATTCATGTGAAACATTATAATTGACAAACATTTTAAAATCTTGAAGGTTTTAAAATGAAATTATAAACAAAGATTTTTTGAATGTTTTCATTTAACATGCATCATACCGAGTAGTTCATAATTAATATTGAAATTTATATCAAAACTAAAAAAAAAATTGTTTTACATCACATTATGTATAATTAACTTTTTTAACTTTAAAATATTTTTGTAAACTGGTCGAAAAGTTCAAACAGTTGTAAAAGAATTAAATAATAATGATAGTAGAATAAGTTACCATATTTAATGAAATAAAATTTAAGGTTGATTTTTTTTTCATGTTTTTTTTCGGCCAAGCTTCCATTCTGCCATGGTTGGGGGTCAAAGTTCTTCATTTTGTGGGACCGCCACTCAATGAAAAAAGTCGACGTTCCAGGCCGGCACCGCCAATAGACATCAAATTGGTAAGACTGTGTCTTAACCACTGAGCTATGGGCGGCCCTTAAGGTTGATTATTTTTTATCATTCTTGAAATTTTTTGTAATATAAACTACATATTTAAGACATATCAATCTATATGGTTTTGCCTATTATGATCTGATATGATCATCGGTTTTTCCGCTATTCCAATCCATTCTTCGGATAGGTCATTAAAAGTAATAATTATTGACGGTTGAACATTAGAAATGGCCAAAGTAAAAACTAAATGATTACTTTTATTTAGATCGTTTATGACACTGGGCGGTCATATTAGAATAGAATAGCGTGTATAAGCTGACTCGTCATTGTATCTTGATAAATTTTAAATTGATACTTATTGTTGCCATTATAAGTAATTCATCCTATTTGGCTTGGATTGAGGCGATAAACATCAGTGAACATATTCTGGCTCTAATTTGTAACAGAGAAAGTTAGAGGTTATTCCTTTACCCTAATTCTTGAATAACTCAAAACTACAGTTTTGACTTACATTTAATGACTCACATGTGATGTTCTTCTTCTCACTGGGATTGATATGAAAATTTAAATTGAGGAACCTAGCGTAGTAGGTCCATTTCAGTGTGCTAGTTGGAAACTAGAAGTGTCTATAAATAATTCTAGTTTCAGTAGGTTGGGATGTAATAGTTCATTAGTTAACGTGGAAACTTGAATGGAGAAACCTTCTGACGAATACACTTCAAGCGTAGTACACCTAATTTAGCATATTCCTGCACCAGAAATGTTTCAGTCTTCTTGTCGGATTCTATAGTAGTATGTTTATCAGTGTGTAATTTTTTTCTGTTTCTTATCGACGGCTGTTGGGAAAAGTAGGTGTAGGTCATTTTGAAATGTTGACTGAAAATTTTTATATTCTGTGAATGTAATTTTTTTAGGACCCCACACGTGAGTAGTCCATGTTGGATAAGATAATTATTTTAGTAAGTGTTAGTTGATGACAATTGTAGCAAAGTTAGATTATTGGACAGAAGGCATCTACTTTTCGATACTATGGATTTCAACTTGGAATGACAAGCAAATACAAAAAAGACAGAGCCTAAGAACGTGGCCACTGACAGGTGGGGTGCTCCCTTCCCCCATTTATATGGTAATACTCCCCCGAGGCAGTTGATAATCGGCACAAAGATGGGGCCCTAAAAATGTCCCCAGGGGCTGGAGATTTGTCCCGGAACTCCTTTATCTAGTTCTGCCTCTCCTTTTTATCCTCACGCTTTGAAGCTGAATCAGAATGTTACTCCAGCCTTCCGCTATGAGGTCGTTCCTCAGTGTCAAGATTTCTCGTTGCCTCTTTTTGATAGCAGAGTTCCTCTGTCAACTTATAGAGTTGAGTACAGCATTAACCTTTATTGTAATATTATTGAATAAAAAATGAAATTATGATTTTTGTTTCTTAACAATACTGGAATACCAACCTCGAATAGTTAAAAATATTTACTGAGGCGAATGTATAAGTTGGGGAAACCTAGCTATTTGAAATTCCAAACATTTTAATCGGAATTAATTTTTATTACCTCTACAGAAATGCTAAAATTGGAAATTGAAAATCATGATATTTATTACTAATCGACAGAATGTCATCTTACTTTTCTTCAAATATTCTAACATTTCCTAAATTTCATTTTGAATGAATATTTAAATAATAAGTGGTAAATTCTTTAATATAATTATATAAAATTGACTAGAATGTTTTATTTATATATGACAGCTATATGTATGCTTCTCTGGTACATGGTACATGGTCCTGTATGACTCCGTAGTCATCTCCGTAGTCCGTAGGCCACTGACAGTATTACAATTTAATATTTAATAAATCTAGTACATTATTTATAGGCCGGTCTTTTGAGGTGATTATAAAATTGGCAATTCTGAGCATTTGTTTATTTATTTCAATTGTTTTCTAAAGAAAAGTAGATACAAAAAAAAATTCAAACAGGAAAATAGAAAAATTAATAATAAGGTAAAATTATTTACTTTTTCTTATTCTTACCACAAGGTAAGACGTAACTTTAAAATTACTTAAATAGCTTATTTTTTTTGGATTATGAGATTAAATTTCGAATAAAATATTCTTTTCAGATAACTGCTTATAAATATTTATGAAATATCTTGTTGCCAATAAGAAACCAAGACTATAATTTTCAGATCAACTACTGCCCGTTAGAGATACGAGTTTGAGAATATTTTCTTATTGTGTGCTCAATGTATCTCCGATACTAACAATGAAACGTTAGAATGAAACGAATCTCCTCTACTTCTTCCTTTTTGAAAAACTAACTATTAATTCCCTGGCTTGACGTATGGCTCCACTGCACCGAACTGATTTTATTTTGCGGCTTTCTAAATGTACCGAAGATCTAACAGAATTAAAATAAAAATAAGTTTACGGAATTGAATTTAAAAAAAAGAAGGATTTTCAGGTGACGTAAACCAAAAGTTGATTGTTCTTTCTTATAATCAACATTACTTTAAATTCATTGGTTGTTCTAATACATATTAGTATTGCCAAAATGTTCTTTTAGACAATAATAAATAAAAATAGCACAAGAAATGTAACAAAAATTCAAGGGCCGCTCCGGGATTTGAACCCGGGACCTCCTGCACCCAAAGCAGGAATCATACCCCTAGACCAAGCGGCCTGGTTAGAGAAAGTTTAATTATTTTTTGTGAATTAGAAATCTCTTCTTTAGTCTCTGAATCATGGACTAAGACAAAGTTCTCTGGCGGAACGTTTTTCACAAATCAGATGTAATTATACAAAATAAATAGTTTTTCTCCATATAAATTTCTGTAATTTATTTTTATTATTGTACCGGTCAGTCTTTTTATATTTACTGTCAGAGAAAAATAAAAAAGGGAAGCCTGAAGCCCCTAAATATCAATTTATTAAAAAATAAGGTAAGAGTGAAATAAATGAGCAAGAAGATAAGAAAAACAATTCCAACAAATTTCTATTAGCAAATAATGGCATACAAAATGTATATCAAGAGTGATAGACCAATTTTTATAAAAACAACATATACTTCTCGTGAACGGCTGATCATAAATTAGCTATTGAATGAAAAGTCGGAAATTTTTTACGACCGTGTTTCTTCTTCAGCCTACTTGCCAGAATAGTCAGAAGATGGTTTGAACCTCTAAAGTTCTCGAGAATCAAAAGGAAATGCGAAGGAAATGTCAAAACATTTTTACATAAATGTAAAAAAATCACTGAAAAGGTTAACATAAAAAATTAAATTACTAAGTATATGTAATTAAATGTTTATTGTAATCATAATGTATTGTAAGAAATAGTTGAATTATATCGTACATTTGTTTCTAAAACGTCATGATCCAACGATTATTTTTAAAAATAATTTTTCGTATTATTTTTTTTCGTATTTTTGTTGTTATTTATATTACTTATGTTTCCTTTTTTTTAATGATATTTTTCAAATTAACAATATACACTATGATATTTCATAAATAAACATTTTTTTAAAATTCATTTATAAAGGATTATATCAGGTTCATTTTTTTTTTCTGTTTAAACATTTTATTTCTGAATTTAACAAGTCTTATAACAATTTTGACTAAATTACAAAAATATATTTATCTATTTAGGCTTGTATTTATCATCACGAATTCAGAGATCCTAACTCTCCGAAAGCCCCTGCCCTTATCTCTTCGATAAAGGACAGATGCTGAGTGAAATCAGACGCTTTCTCCAGGCGTGTCTGACTATTTGAAGGGCTTTTTAATTAATTAACAGAACTGCATTGAAGTCGGGGCCCAATCAAGTTAATTAGAAAGGCCTTATTAAATAGAGAGTCAGGGAAGAATGGCTTTTAATTTAAATTAATGGAAAAATAGCCCCCCCTTTTTAGCGTGGCCGAACTGTGCGATCCATTATGCAGGCGTTAGCAGGCGGGTTAGGGTTACTTACTGTTTACTAGGATTTGGCCTCCAATATCCTCCCCATTGAATTTTTCATCGCGTTCTGTCCTAAAAGAGCTCCTTGAATAATAAAACTCAGCCCTGAAAGTGCTATTAAAATTGGACTTACAACGTGAACGTAACCTCTTAAGAAGGTCTTTTGAAAATAGTGTATAATAGTTTTTTTTTTAATTTTCATTCATAATAAGTTAGGAATGACATCAAAATATATTAAATGGTCAGAATAATAATGATATATCTTTTTTAATGTATATTTATTTTCTTTTTCGTAAAAAATCCATCATTTCTTATCACTTGATTTCTATGTTTTTTTAAGTCCCTTTTTTTTCTTTGGGCTTTCATGTTAAAATAAGAAACCCAAACGCAAGTCAAAGTTTAAGTTTAAAATGGTTTTTAAAATGTTGCTACTCAATCATTTAATTAATTTTTTAAAAAATTTATTTGTCTGGAAATTTGCCGCAAAATTGCATGTTGCCCTAAAACATATTTAAATTTAATTTTTTTAATAAGAGTTTTCAATAATATAAATTAATATAGTTTTTTTAAAAATTTAAATACATTTTTGGTAACCTTGCGTTACTCGTTTTATTATTATAATCATGAGTTATATCATATTAATGATTAAATTCCAAGGAATGGATATCATTCCTTTAAAATATAATTTTAAAAAAAGTATGGAGAAATAATGAACCAAATCATATCCTACAATTCGGTTACTCTCTTTGCTGAGATAGTCCTGTAGAATTTTCTAGGTATCAGATTCGTTACGTTTTGAATCCAGTTTACGATTAAATTTATTTATAAAAAATATGTGCATCTAATCCTAGCAAAGCCAACGATATGTTGGGTAAAAAACGAATAAAGCGACCAAAATATTTTTTAAGAAATTATTGGATTTACATTACAGGTCTGAGAAATAAAATACCGTAAAGCTGGCGCAGGAGTATAATAGGACGCATATAAATGATAATATGAACCAAAGAAAATTATATAAATTCTGGCAGAGTAATTTCTTAAAAACATTAGTATTTAATTATATTATTTTATTTACCTTCATCTATTCCGGGATTCATCTGTAATCCCGTTATACGTTCACAATATGTTCTTCGTCATTAAATCTTTTAATTGTCTGTTTGGTTATAAATTTTATTATATATTTTTTATATCTTTACTTAGTATTATTGCAGCTTGGAATTTTTTATAATTTATTATTGTATCAGCTCTTGCTACTTCTTTATGTTAAGAGGTACATATAAGTTAAATTGATTTGTAATTAAAAGTTTTAATATTAATGTGAAGAGTGATAAATTAGGGTAATTTTAACTGAAAATGATGAACTGAGCAGAATAGTCTGCAAAATGTTTTTAAATTATTGATGTAAATGTAAAATTGTATTTAAGATTGTCCTTGAGGATAGACGAAACAACTAAAGTTTGTTTTGAGAATACAATTGGATATAATTTTATTTATTTAAAAATTGTGTCTTTTTTTTACTATTTTCACACACACCTACAATTGTTCATTTGACCCTGATAAAGATGTGCAATTTTGTCTATAATTTAAAAAAATATTTTGTGATCCTTTTTAACTACCGATCTAACCATTTTATGATTCATAGCATAAAAATAACAAATAATTATTGAAAAAATTATTTTTATTAATTTTTTA
>NW_027106145.1:5397-7283 GCF_000696795.3 Halyomorpha halys | reverse complement strand
TCCTAGGCGTCTGAAAAGAAGATGGCCTCGAGATCTTCTCCTCTAGAAATGTTATTGGAGTTCTATCAGTGGCTAGATTCTCCACATGTTTTTATCATCTCACTATGTCACCTACAGCAAATTTACTTGTTGTATATATGTGTATACAGTTTTAAATATCAATAAATAAATTATTAAAAAAAAAAAAAAAATTAGTTTAAGGAGTTCTGATGATAAAATTCTCATCTAATGTGGCGAAGAATACTTTTTACAGAATCAATAACTCTAGTGAGATAAAAAAGGGTAGAAGTCTTTAAAACCACGAAAACATTTACGTAAACAAAGTAGGGAAAGAAAGCTCTCAAGTATTATCAAATCCACTGTTGATAATTTTTAGTCAGAATATTTTCAAACATGACCGTTATTGGGAAATTAAAATGTTCCTCTTACGAAATTTAGACTAGTAGTTATTTTAATAAATGAATTTTCGAGGAGTTTCAAGTTTGTAAGAGTATTAAACGACTTCAACGCTGTTTCTGAAAACTACGGTGATACATGAACTTTATAGAAACAATGCTCTTCTTAGTTTCAGTTAATTGGATTTTACAACATATTTGAACAAATACCATCTTACTTATATAAGGTAGGAAAATGAAGTAGTGATATAGAATATGATGATGAATCTCCATTTTTATAATTCTCTTAACAGTTAATTTCCCTTAAAAACTATAGTTCATAGAAATAATAAAGAAAAAATCTATCATGTATTTGTTGAATTCAATAAAATTTAATTTCCTAATTTTTAAGTAGATAAAAATTAATTGATGTGTCATATAACGAATTAGATATTTTCGGTTCTATCCCCTATGGTAGGATTAAAATCCCCAAAAGTCGAACTTTTTGTTATAACTGATGATTTAATTATTAAACCAATTTAGAAGTTTGACCAAACAATTTACGAACTTATTGTTAAGACTTTTCAAAAAGAATATATCGAGAATAAAGGAAAATCCGCTAACCAGAGTATTGAATGACTTTCAACCAAGGCTTTTAGACAGACTTCTAATGAAGTTAATAAAACTAATACTATTAAAAAGTCCCAACTATTAATTTTTTTAATGAGGTAAAATTTTTATGAAAAGTTACTGGCTTTTCCTTAGTTCTTTCACAGAATTGCTCAAAGGTTCATTATATTATACGATTTTAACCCAACCCACTTACTACCACTGAATAAGCTGGCTCGAAGTCGCCCTGTTGATTGTCTCATCAAAGCTATATAACAATAGACAAAGCTATAGAATTCGATTGTATAGAAGTCCATCTAATTAAAATAAACAATTCTAATTAGTTTATAATATGAACCCACGTTTTATCGTACTTAAGTCCTTTGGGTTAAATCAGTAATATTTAATAAAAATGGAGTAAACATTTAATTCGTAATAAACTAATAAATCGAGAAATAGGGACAAGTTTATTTTTAACTTTCACTTATCCTTGTAACGAATTTATAGAAAGTGGAAGTATTGCGATTATGCAAAATTTCGAATTCGAGTATCCGATGGAAATATACGTTTTGAGGACCGCGGAGTCTGAACAAGCAAGTTTGGAAAAATGACCTGTGATGAAAACTGGTATGTGTGTACAGGCTAGCTCAAAAACGAGAAGTCATACGAAACTGAAATTGTATATTCCGTGGCATGCCTGTTAGTCAACCAACCGAAAGTGCCACTTTAGAGAAAAGATTTTACACTTTTTTAGAATTATTTTTTTTTTTTTATTAAAAAACGGCTTTTTTTTTTTTACTAATAATACTTTTTATTTATTGATAGATATTACAATCTGCCACACAGTTGTGGGCAATTGTTAATAGTGATGAATGATCTCATACATACTAAAATAAAATAAAT
>NW_027106145.1:0-3303 GCF_000696795.3 Halyomorpha halys | reverse complement strand
ATAATATGTGATAGGTTATTCGGAGTTTAGATAAGAAATGGTTGATTAAAAAATGACATAAATAATAATATTTCTTTAATTTTTACAATGGATCAATGTACGTAAATCTTTGTTCAAAGCGAATTGTTTGTAATGACGAACGCACCAAAATGTTGACATATAAGAGTGATGTTTTTAACAGATGTTCTCGGTAATTTAAGAATATACTATATAGTAGTCAGACAGTACCTGAAGAAAAACGCATTTATATTTAATAAAAGGAAGGAGACAGAACCGCCTGGAATTACCAGACGAGGATAAAGTCCAGATGGCAATAGCTAAACTCGTAAGCTACAAAGCTTCCTGAATAATTGCTTACTCCAAGAATGTTCATAGCGAAGAGTAAGGAGTTTGAGATGGCTACAAACCAACTCTTCCCAGACTTCAAGCCCCCATATAGAATAGCATAGATCGATCAGAATTTTATCATGTTTTAAATTATATGAATCCCATATACACTCGTTTGACTTGAGAAGATAGCGATGCACATATCGGCTCATTTGTGTCTACATATATGGAAGTGGCCAGCGGAGTCTGGCAGGAGGAAGCAATTGTTTGCTTCCTGTTTAATCTGGGTGGATAGAAGACAGTAAGAGTGGCTGGTAACCAGACATGAAGTTTGTTCTTCACAGTCCAGATTTATGGTAATGTGAAACATGTAAATAAAATCCAAATCAGATGGGGCCTGAGAGCAGCATTTTGGGTTTGGAGGCATCAACAAAGAGATTCGCCTCATCGTCAATGAGGGAACGATAAGTATGTAAATAAATTTAGGCTTGTGGAGAAATATCACAGGAGATCCATAGAACAATCTCAGTGGAAAATAGATAGATCCAACTTCTTACTTTTCAAAAAGTTCCGGAACAGGTTTCTACGACTACAAAAGTACGTTTTTACCAGACTCTCATGCGCCCTGTCATTGCTCATGGCTTGGATGCTTGGGTATCTACTAAAAGCGAGGAATTCATACACACTAGGTCTCTGAGCGAGAGATCCTGAGAATAAATTAGCTTCTTGTTAAGAAAGCTATACATACTTAAGAAAGCTAGGATATACATCAATGAAGTACCAGAAAAACATTTATTAGTGGAGCTTCATAATAAAAAGACAGTTGAAATACCCAAGGTCAGGTAGTTGGACAACATGGGAGCAAATAATCATATTATGGATTGAACTTCGATGACCAATAAATCTACATTGATGAATTCCTCCTGCCGACTCTACGTTGCATAAGAGTCTGAATTAGCCATAAATATCTTTTAAGTTTAATCAAATTCGGTTTCATCAGACAGGTTCATCTAATGTAAAGTTAATATAATTTCTATCCACTCTGCCTTTTCAAACCCACCACTGATACACGTATTTCTCAAAAATTTATCTGTATATATAGTTGCTTTTATTATCAAATATGAACAAGCCTGTAGCAGCTTGATATTTACAATAGACATAGGCTGGAATAACAATTATATATTAAAAGTTCTTGAGGTCATTTCAAACGCCTAGGAGAATTACGAGGACGTATTAAATGAAGAGGAAGCAAGGTTAGAAACGAATAGGTTTGGGTAGTTAGAATGCTAATAGTGGGAGGATTAATATCTGGTTTGGCTATAATCGGTAACATGTGGAACATTGAGGTCATTATGAATGATAATAAACATAGAAAAGTAAATTAAAATAAACTCATAAAAATGCTTACATTTACATTCAGCCTCAAGAATCATGAACCATAGTTGTTTTCCAACTTGTAGAGGGCAAAGCAGGATTGCAGGAGATTCAAGCACTCCCCCCTCTCACTCTCTCTCTCTCTCTCTCTCGTGAGGAAGCCGGCTATTTCAGAACTCTCCAGGATTAGGATGATGAGAAGGATTCTGATGCAATTGGAATGAAATAAGGTCTAAAGGAAATGGGATCTAAAGTCATGGTGCAGATGAATGTTTGTTACATAAAATACTCCTTAATTATAAAATACTACACCTACTTATAAAGTAATACTAGTTGAATGACAAAATGTCCGCGAATATTTGTCCTCCAAAGCCAATGGTAAAAGAAAAACGTTGCTTCTACGATATCTTGCCCTGGTATCTTGTCCGGGTTTCATTTTCGTGAAGTAGAAGAATGAATTATACATAGGAATAAATTATAGTCAGACATGACAAATACTTGTCGTGCTGATAACAAGTTTATTTACACTTTTCGCAATGAATCATTTTTTTTCTTAAGATACAAAAACATTGGAGGTAAATGTTAATGAAAGAAAAATTTTTTATGGCATTAATCTTAAAATGTTAAATGTGGAAATATCATATTTGTAAAAAAAATATCATTTTGTTGATGAGGGTCGAGACACACATTAAACATTGGGTACGCAGACCCTCCCTTATCTGAGGGCTTGTTTTTGCTCCGAGCCCTTTAGCGGTTACCTTCATCATCATCAACCTTACTGCTATCACTTCACCTTTATGTTAGGGCTCTTTCTGTCCTTAATTAACGCTGCCATTATACCTGGGGTAATGGTTCACTCTTGAAGCTACCGTGTTACGGTCAGACGGCTACCATGATTACCTAATATTGGCTACTTTATTATAAACACGATATAGGTACTGTGATGTTCAGAGAGGGGAGCTTTTTAATAATAACTTATCATGTTTATAAAGAGTGCCTTTATCATAAAAAAGTTGTTCCCAATTATGAATATGTAATTTACGATGTAATTAAAGCGAATAGCATTTCTGATTAGGCTAGCCTAAAGTTGGACTTTTTATAACATTTGTATAACAAGAAGCTTTTGGAACTGGCATTTTATAGAGTCTCTTGATATAACTTCAATACAAATATATAAAAATTTAATAAATGGAATATTTATAGTTCGAGTGCGGTGAAATTAAACTCAAATAGTAATATTTTTATTTGAGCCAACGTTTCGCTCCACGTTGCAGGGCTCCGTTAGGGTTAAAAAGATGCAAACACTTAACATAAGTGAAGAAGTAAATGGAAAATTACAAGAGTATACAATGAAACGTAAAAATTAAAGGTTATCAACAATAAATAAATGAAAACGGAAATAGTAACAGAAAAAAAGAAGAAATATTAAAGAAAGTATAAATTAAGAGATGAAAAGGTATAAGAATAAAAAAACGAGAAAAAAATGGAAGTAAATGAACAAGACAGAATTCATTCATGTTTTTACGGAAGTCAAAGTCAGAGTGAACCGTTTGTATTAGGAGTTATAAAATATTGTTATATAATATATAAAAGATTAATATA
>NW_027106144.1:0-5258 GCF_000696795.3 Halyomorpha halys | reverse complement strand
TATAGAAACTCACTGAAAATCAGTGTGAAATGCAACTGCAAACGAATCTTAGTTCTCATTCATCCCGTATTCTCGCTAGACCTTCGCCTCTGTCATCAAAAGATCATCAGATTAGATGGCAATAATGACTTTTGCAGTCCCTAAGAACGGCTTTAGTTCAATGATGTTCTCAGCAGTACAGTTTACCCATTCTATCTCATCTACGTCATATTTCTTCCTTGAATATTCTGGAAGAGCTGGTATTCCCTGATGATAATCAGATCTCAGTTCTATTTTCAGTTAAAGATTCCTTCAACGGCTTTCAGGAATTCCATGACTCACATACAGTTGACTTCTGAGGAAAATAAATCATAAATGAAGAAATGTTTTCTTCGTTTCGTATATAAAACGCTGTGATATTTTTTTTCAAACTATTAAATTAGATGTTTGATATTTATTATTTTTACATATTTTCCCTTTTTTTTTGCATCTTTACAATTTTTTTATTTCCACCTTTAAATCTATTACAATCAGCAAATAAACTATTCAGTCATGGGTTGGCATGAGGAAGACATACTTTCACCTTTAATGAATAAAATGTACGCGTGTTTTTATCTTGTAATGGTATGTCTATTAGACATATAATGTTTCATGAAGACCAACAAAAGCATCATTTGAACTTACCTTCCAGAATATTTAATGTATACATGGGACTAGGTTTGCAATTGTATCACTTATCAATAGGGAGGGTATACTGTATGAACAATAGAATTAATTAATTTATAATCTTAACACTTTCTTGAGACTGGTCAATTTTTTAAAAAATAAATAATTTAATTTCTCTCCATTTTAGTTTCAAAACCTCTTATTTTCTTATAAGTCTGACGTTTCGGCCTATCCGGCCATCCTCAGGGACAATCTTAATACAATTTTGGAATTATATAATTTAAAAACTCTAACTCCATGCAGGCTATTCTACCCAGATCAAAACAACAATTTCTAATTAGTCAATATTCACTTAAAACCAAAATAAAAATCATTTATCACAGTCACTATTCCTTAAAAACTTTATCACAATGTGTTCTCCGAAATATCTCCAAGACATCGATATATCTCCTGAATGGTTTCGAAATTAACGAAATTCATTAATAC
Organism: Halyomorpha halys; assembly: GCF_000696795.3. Lineage (NCBI taxonomy): Eukaryota > Metazoa > Arthropoda > Insecta > Hemiptera > Pentatomidae > Halyomorpha > Halyomorpha halys. The sequence goes on along the minus strand of NW_027106144.1, from coordinate 4,127 downwards.
TGGCGAAATTTTTTTCCTTTATTTTCATTTTACATGTATCAATTTGTTTAGTAAATAATCTTCCATAACAGAACAAAATTCTTTATATAGCCAACAACTATAGTTACTTTGCATTGCATAATAAAATACAATATGTTTTTATAAAATTTTAGTTTGTAAATTGTAAAAAATCATTACATCAACAAGTTATTTTACAAGCCTATGATTGAATAAAATTGGATAAGTTTAAAAACTAATTAAATTACTTCCAGCATTTGTTCAGAACGTTACGGAACGGATCTTTTCAGGAAAAATTTTCGCTTTAGAAAATAAATAAAATGCATCAAAATCCCTCCATTATTCTATGAACAAGTTTCATTTTGATAGATTAACAATTCTCAAAACGCAGATTTAGAAGTTTCTTGGATCTATGGAGAAACTTTTGCAACTGTGGTTTTGATGAAATGGGTTTGAGCTTACGTTTTGGGCTTTTGCGGTTATTCAACTAATGCTTGACATTCGGGAAAACTAGTTTGGCGAGTTCAATTACATTCTAATTTAGGAGACATCTAAATTCAACTTAACCTCAGTTCTCTTGTTAAGTAATTTTGATAATCTTGCCGTTCTACTTAGGAGTTTAGTACAGTGAAGTAGGGTTTCAGCCGTAGGGGACAACTTTACCACTCTCTTATTTAGGCATTTCAATTTAAAACACTATAATATATAGGAAAGTCAGATACAGCCAGTAACAAATAAGTTAGTCATAAAATGGAATGATTAAAATTTTTACAAGGTATTATTTATTGTGAAATTTCGCCACCCTCCTTATTTAGGATCTTTTTGGCAAAAACAATGATGTTAGCTCCCCCCCCCCCATCATTCTGCCCTGCTCTAGGCTACGTCACTTGTTTAATAAACAATTCATTTCTAAGAAATTTAGTAGGATAGGATCCCAATCGGTTAAGGTTTGGCATTACAAAGTTGTATGTTATTACAAAAATCTTGACGTTGTTGCCTTTTTTTAGAAGTGGACTTTAAGGAAGATGTGTCATTGAATATCTAATTCAGTACTTCACTACCCCCAGAAGTCTCAGGACCACTTGGTCAGAATTGAACAATGTGTGGACCACTCCTATCTTGGAGCAAAGAGGGGACCACCTGAGAAATTATGTAGTTTAACGGTGAATTCAATGCAGGAAGCTAAAAAAGTTTGTCAGTAATAGTTCTAAATCAGTTAGGTTTGTTCTAGATTTACGTCGGCCCCCCTGATTTAAAGAGTAACTCCGACCCAATGATGGGGCTAATTTATTTTACTGACTCGATATTTAGTCATAAGCAAATAATTTTTACCAGTAACTTAATTTTTAGTCATTGATCATGGCTAATATTTCACGATTAGTAATAATTTTTTCTTATTTAAAAACAAATTTGATCCTTTTTTTCTCAACTTTATTCTTTTCAAAACCTTCGACCAACGTTCGACCCTCAGGACATTTTCAAGGATACCTTTATTTTGATTTCATTTTCATTTCTTAAAATCATAAAAATGCCGGCTAATTGCCTTTGTCCCATCTATAACTTTTTCTACATAATTCTTTCTTAAATTTAAAACTTTTTCAATCCACTTCTCTTCTTTCTTTCATTTACATTTGCAACCATAAAATAGAACCTACCTTCAACCTGTTGAATCATTTTTATGATTTTAAAAAAGAAAATGAAATCAAAATAAAGGTATCCTTGAAAATGACCTGAGGGTCGAACGTTGGAAGGTTTTGAAAAGAATAAAGTTGAGAAAAAAGGATCAAATTTGTTTTTAAATAAACTAAACCACTCTCAAACAAGAATATATTAATAAAAATTAATCTATTTTTTTAGTTATTAAATTATTAAAAAAATACAAAATTAAAAAAAAAAGGCAATGTTTTGTTGTAGCAAATGTCGGTACATCCCAGTGTTTTGGATTGCTGGACACGAATCTGCGATTTTTTGACAGATATTTTTTATATAGTCGAAAAAGAAAAAAACCCTTTAGAAAAAAGCTGTACGAAACTTTTTTTGTTTATAATTTTTTTATTGATATTTACAACTGTACATAAAATACACCAAGTAAATTTGAAGTAATATCATACTGGTATGGTACAAGCATGTAGAGAAATCACCCATTGAGAGCACTCTAAAAACATTTTTACAATACAAGGTCTCGAGGCCATCTTATTCAGACACCTCGGAGGATTGTCCGGAATGAAAGAGGAAGCAAGATTAAAAACTAATGGGTTTGAGTGGTTAGGGAGTTTATAATGGAAGGATTGATATCTGGTTCGGACTAGATCGGTTACAAATGGAACATTAAGGTCTTTGTGAATGATTTTATTGACAAAGTAGGGAGCATTTAGGATTTTACGAAGGATTTTGGATTGTAAGGATTGGATACGAGAGGAATTCGAAGGTTTAGTGGAACCCCAAAGCTCAACTCCGTATGTCCAGATAGGCTTTATAATTGTCATGTAAATCAATCTTTCGTAATGAATTGGAAGTCTGGACTGTTTGTCTAGTAAGTGCTGTAATAGTTGAAATCGACGTGCAGTTTCCAGTCTTTTCAGTCTTGTGTGAGGATTCCAGGTTCGTCGTTTGTCCTGATGTAGTCCAAGGTAAGGACAACATTATTTAAGTATACTGTAGGGCAGTCAGTAGGTTTACGACGTAGGGTAAAGGTAAGTTGGTGGGATTTGTTGGAATTTATTTTAATCCTCCAATTACGTCACCATTCTTCGAGGGCTGTGATATGGTACAAAACTTAAATTACATATTTAAGGTCTTTGATGTTACAACTTTTTCAATGAAATATAAAGATCAGATGTTTCACTTTGTACATTCGATTTTCTCTAAAACGGTTTTAAAAACTTAAATGAATCTCAACTAGGTCTTAACCTTTTTGAAATACTATGACAGGGCTTAAATACCGAATTTTCCCAAAAAAAAAGTTTCCTCCAAAGTACCTTTTGTTTTTTAGAAATTATTAACCGTTTCCAATTTCTTGGTGATAATGAGAAATTGAAATATACAAATTTTGAAATACTTTGGTATTTAACTAACAATGAAAAGTGGAAATTTATTTTCCAAGTTTGAAAACGAATTTCTGGAAATCGGGGTAATAAAATATTTACAACGTACTATTAGAAAGGCAATGATTTTATAAAAATTAATATATAATATTTAAAATAATAGAATTATATGATATAATAGATTGAGGAAAAACGCATAAAGCAGGCGCAGGCGCAGGCCTTTCTTATTAGTACATCAGATTGATGGCACAAATTATTTAGAGAGATCCTGTAAATACCAAGTTATGATAAATATGTACTGAAAATAGTGAAAAAATATTTTATTATATTTTAAATATTCACTACTTTTTGTTAGTTTTTTATCATAACTTGTGTTAATTCATGATTATGTAATACAACATAATTTTCCAATTCTTAATAACCTAAAAATGTTAAAATAAAAAATCCTATTCATTCCAAGGGATGGAATGTAATGTAAAAACTAACAATGATTTATTTCAACTCTAAGTAAGTGAATGTTTTGTGATACGCGCAACTTATCATATTTTTATTTATGTTTTCATTTATAGTTTCTTTTATGGATTTGATATTTACTTTAGCCTGTACGCTGTCAAAACTGGAGGATTAAAATAAATTCCAATAAATCCCACCAAATCACATTTACCCTTCGACATAAACCCATGACCTCTTCCCCTACAATATCCTTTAATAATACCCCACTTATTCCTGTCGAACAGATCCGTTACTTAGGACTACATCTCGACAAACGACTGACATAGAATTCTCATACAAGACTAAAAAGAGAAGAAACTGCTCATAGATTCCGACTATTGCTACATTTACTTGACAAACGGTCTAAATTGCCAATCCATTAGAAAAGACTGATCTACATGACTATTATAAGGCCTATATGGACATACGGAGTTGAGCTTTGGGGCTCCACTAAACCATCAAATTCCTCCAAAATCCAATCCTTACAGTCCAAAATCCTTCGTAAAATCCTTAATGCTCCTAACTTTGTCACAAATCAAATCATCCATCAGGACCTCAATATTCCATATGTTACCGATTTGGCCAGAACCAGAT
>NW_027106143.1:0-1154 GCF_000696795.3 Halyomorpha halys | reverse complement strand
TGATAGATTTATTTATTGATAGATATTACAATCTGCCACACAGTTGTGGGCAATAGGTAATAGTGATGAATGATCTCTTACATACTAAAATAAAAAAAATAAAATAAAATAAAATAAAAAAAAAATTAATAAAAAACAACTCTCTGAAAATATTTACAAACAAAAGAATAAACAAGATGAACATAATTAAACTATCTGTATGAAAAATAAATAAATGAAATAACATAACGAATTGTACAAATTAGAATCGGATATATAAAATAAAACGTTTGGATATTTTTTCTTTATTTGAAACTAATATTTCGCTGTTATAAGAACTTGGATGAAATTTAGAGGAGTTATGAACAATTATATGACCAATGTTCACTGGAATAAAAAAAATCCTCGAAAAAATCAAGGTGAATATATAAATAAATAAAGATATATAATATAGTAGATAATAATAATTGATAGCAGCAGTGATACATATATAATAATTATTATTGTGGAGTACATTACATATCATTGGATTATTGCAATAATGGTGGTAGGATCCGGTGCACAACCACTTGAATCGAGCTGAAGACCTCTCAATATTGCCGTGGCTTCCGGCCTGCTTCCCCCCCTACCACTTCCTGCTCTTTACCTATATAACCGCCCACTCCTTCCGGCTACAATTCAATTTCGGTGAAATCTTCAATCGAGATTTGCTGAAATGAGGCGGGGTATATACATATAGTACAAGAGCCGGGAAGAAAAAAAGGCAGTTATCTCACTCCAATTTTTTATTACTTTAATAAAAACTATGTATAATTAATAGTCAAAATTGATGAGTCTGCCAAGTATAGGTAGGGGAATAAAAAATGGTGGCTGTTTCAAAACCTAAAAAAAAACATAGATTTTTCATTCGGAGATATCTTAAAAACTACCAACAACACTAGAAAATTTAAGAGAACATTATTTAAAGAAGAGTAAATTTGCTGAAATATTATCCCTAAAAGAGCTATATACATCCAATAGTTCTCGAGATATAGCTTTTTAAAAAGCAACATTTCTTAAAAATCTACTGAAAGATTACTAGTTAGTTAATTTATTTTGAGAAATCTATATCTCAGGAACTATGTGACGTACAGATGTCTATTAGCACTCAAATTAAAGCTAGTTTAATGGGCTTT
>NW_027106142.1:392968-410215 GCF_000696795.3 Halyomorpha halys | reverse complement strand
AATATAGTTAATTTCATCGTTCTTGCACTAGATGACTTGTTATTTGAATTGATTAAAAGTACGAAATTTCAACAGGAACAGTGAGCCAAATGAATAATTTAGTTTATAGGAGTATTATTGAGCTAATATAGTTGTCTTAATCTTTATTTTTCTGCAATTGCGTACCATAAAGTAGTGAGCAGGATTGCCGGTAGAGGTTTCTAGTGAGAGGTGTTCCGAATAAACGCTCCACTCTACTGGAGGGTACTTGAGAAAGAGCCGAGTAAGGTAGAGTGCTCTGAATCCGTAAATCTGGGTCCTCGTAGCGTTTATTACCGGGCTCTCAGAGAACCATCCGCATCGGATGCTCCAATCTCTGCAGCAATTGCTGAATTTTAATGATTTAGTGGGGCTAAGCTTTTGCTGTACGTGATATTGGATAGGGTGTGTGCAGATGTATAATTTTTGCACAGTTTATCAACCTAGTACTAGGCAAACAAGAGAAATATTTTAAACATAATATAATATTTTTATGCAGATGTCAACTGTTTTGTGACTATATCGACCGTTTATTAAACTTAAAAGTGTTAGTAAATCATATTTGTTTCTGGAGATCACAAATAGGTCTCTCCTTAAGGTTTAAATCATTGTTTCTGCGTCGCCTGTTTCAATGTTATTAAACATCTTTTTTGAGTAATTTTAGAAACATTGACGAGAATGCAGAGTAATTTTCTTTTAGTTTCATTTGATTCCCTTTACACTTCTCTCGCCCCAAATTATGGAAATGGGAGGAGGTGAAGCGTGGTCTGATAAAGTGATCACCCATATCGAGCGGTCACCCATCCAAGTGCTGAACCAAGCTCGACACGATTGGAACTGTTACAGGATACTAAAAACACTAATGATTTCAGAAATGAAAGGCAACTTCAGCGTTATAGTGAACTGAAATAGGGAGTTATAAATTAATAATGAATTATAAAATAATGTATTTGGATGGATTCAATTTACCTTTTTTTTTCTTAAAAGAAAAAAGACGGTGAGAAGAAGTTAACCAATGACTGTGGGTGGATAGATTTTGATTTCAAAAGGGCCACAGTATGTTCTGATGTGTATAATCATCAAATCTTAAAGTATTATTAGTATCTTAAATATATTTTTTTTATCTGTAACGCTACAACCGATGAAGGATGCAGTACTTTGTAAGACCATCGGTTGTACATGGAGGTGACTTGGTCAGAATTACGCTCCTAACTATATAAATTAGAAAAATTTTAAATATTAAATTTCGCAAATATTGGTTCATAGCAAGTATGCGTATAGAGTTGTATATCATCGTAGATTTTAAAATAAATTTGTTTTCACACAAGGGGTGTGGTGTGCCAGTGCCGGGCCGTGTATTTAGTTTTTTACCAAGAGACCCATGAACAATGAATGGATTTCAATTTTTATTCTTTTTTGAGGTGTATACAGTTGACCATAGATTACTGATGTGAGAATTTGCGGTCAGCAAAGGAACAACATCTATAAGCAACATATTGTTTATCTATGTTTTGTTTTTTTTGCCAACCGTACCCCCCGACCATCTTATCCAATCAATTTATTCTTTTTTAATGAGTTTCTTATCCCCAGTAGTAAAATCTTTACTCAAACGTCGCCATTTTTTTTTTTGTTTGAATATTCTCCCTCTAACTTACAAGTTATTTCTGTAAAATATTTCATGATTAATTCACTTTCCCAACCAACTTCAGGATGTGTATAAGATTACTCAAACTTGAGGAAATCGAGCAGTAGTGCAAAAAGACAAAAACGATTAAAACACGTTCAATTGCCTTTCTGAACCATTTCTATTTAGAAATATACGGAGATACCGATTTTCCTAAATCCCTCTGTACTAGAATGGTTTCTGTAAGTGTATATATTTTTCTAAATTCGACTTAGATAGAAGAAGTTTGCCAATTATTTTGGGGGAGCCGATGCTGTTTTGAGACTGAGTAACGGTAGGATCTAAAAGAGCGACAGGGAGATAAATAGGGTCGTTTGGAGCCAGCGGAGACCGGATTAACAACTGGATGCAAATGAGCGGCTGTAGACGGCTGCGGGGACTTGTTGCCAACAGCCTTTGTAGTCTGTACCTCCAGCCGCCCTCCTCATATATTATGTATTATTACTAGAGCATTTTCGGCAAAAATCGAACAAATTGTTAATAATAAATGATTTTTTGTTTATTCAACTACTAAATGAAGGATAAGTATAAATATTTTTGTAAAACTTGAATCTAACTTTGCACCGTTCAAGATCCTCTGATAAGAAAAAAGTAAACGTCCACCGTTGTATTACGATTATTTAATAAGTACTTAATGAACTTATAGTACAAGAGTCCATGAGTTATTTCACCCCAATTTTTTATTACTTTATTGAAAACTATGCATAAATTATAGTCAAAATTGATGAGTCTGCCAAGTATAGGAATGGAGAATAAAAAAGGTGGCTGTTTCAAAACGTTAATTTTTCATTCGGATCATATCGTTAAAACTACCGACTGCACTAGAAAACCTAAGATAACGTCATTTAAAGTAGAGTAAATGTGCTAAAATATGAGCCCTGAGATATAGATTTTTAAAAAGCAACATTTCATAAAAATGTTGTATGGGACGAACTAAAACATCAGTAGTTAGTGAATTTATTTTGAAAAATCTATATTTCAAAAACCATTTGACTTACAGATGTCTGTTAGCAATCAAATTAAGGCTAGTTTAATGAGCTATGAAATAGTTTAATACGTTTATCGTCGTAGGAGTTGAAATTTTTCATGATATTTGCTAAAGTAAATTGATTTACAGTTGTTCGAAAAAATTTTCATTTGCCAAATGTCATAACTACTACCCCTACGAAGATACGTGTCATGAACTACTTTATAGTAAGTTAAATTTTCTTTATTTTGAGTGTTGGCAGACATGTCTTATGGTTCTAGAGATATATTTTTTCAAAAATCAGACATTCCGAACAACTAGAATTAAACATTTTGTCAAATATCATGAAAATTACTACTCCTACAAAGATAGACGTTATAAACTATTTTATAGTAAATTGAACTAGAACTAACCAACTACTTCAATTTCAGTGCTGCAGTTATTTGTACGTTTTTCATAAATTAAACTTAAAATAAATCAATTTATTTTAGCAAATAGAACGTCATATACTACTTAATAGTCCATTAAATTTAATTTAATTTGAGTGCTAATAGACATTTATACGTCACTTACATGAGTTACAGATTTCTCAAAATAAATTCACCAAAATTTTATGGAATGTAGGTTTTTACAAAGCTATATCTCGAGAACTATTGATTGTAAATAACTCTATAAGGGCTTATATTTTAGCACATTTACCCTACTTTAAATGACGTTCTCTTAGGTCTTCTCGTATTGGTGGTAGTTTTAAAGATTTAGAGCTCAGAATGAAAAATTAACTTTGTATAACTGTTTTGAAACAGCTGTCATTTTTTATTCTCCCTACCTATAGTTGGCAGACTCATCAATTTTGACTAGTAATAATGCATAGTTATTTCATTAAAGTAATCAAATATTGGGATGAAATAACTGCCTTTCTTTCTTTCCGGATCTTGTACTATTAATAAGTTACAGTTATGGAAAGTCTTTAGAGTCTTACCATACATCAACAGACCATCCGGTGACATCGGTCGACAATTTAATCTCCACCTCTCCGGGGGCTGATTCGATTCTCGGTCGTTGAATAGAATAGATTATTGAAGTTGCATAGTTTATTCAATCATATCTCCTTTAAAAAACAATAATTAATCCTAGTCTATCAAAAATCGATGAATTCTATAATTTTTGCAATGATAAATTTAACGTATTTGTATTATATGATATATATATTTTTAAATTGAATTCAATTCTATATATATGAAAAAAAAACTTCCTCGTGTCAAAATCGTTTTATTCTTTTGGAAAAGTATTCATTCTAATTACTTGCTTCAAAGTGCCAAATTTTCAACAGATATTATTTCCGTCTTTGACTGGATTCTAAGCACGATTAATAATGATAAAAAGACCCCGATCCCTGTCTCAGTCGAATGTTTACTGGATATAAACGTGTGTGTGCGTCCGCGTTTGAGTTTGTATGTATCCTTTGCATACATGTATTATTCTAGGAATTTATTTATTTTATTTTTGTTTTGTTTTTTTAAATCGCTCCTTCAGTATTTTATTGAACATAGAATTAGAATTTAACGCAAATGAGATATTCATTTATACAAGAGTCAGTCACAAGCTACTTTTGTTTCATATTTATGATTTGTGCGAGTTAAAATTCTTTTAATAACTTTGTTATTAAGAACAAACCTGTACTTATGAACTATCAGGAGTTCAAGGGTTGTACAAGGAGGTGATATACCCTATATTTATTCCCATTAAGGGCACTTTCAAGAGGCTGGATGTGCCAAAGGAGGGCTTCCGAATTCACAGGGTTGACTCACAGCCAAAGTTGCAAAAGAAATAATTATTTGTCACACCCCAATTCAATCTTGGCTCCGGGAGGTAGTAATACAACGTATATATCACTAAGTTATTCCTTTCCTGATAACTTTATTAAAGCGCATATTATTTCTTAAATGTATTTATTCTATTTGCTTTCGCAAAGCAAAGATTTTGAGCAATAAAATTATTATTTCTCATAAATATTATTATCTCTTTCTGCGTTGTGGAGTTATTACCAACTCCGGACTGCTAATTAAAGGTTACAAAACTGTCCTAATCAACGTTGCAATGATGGGGTTTATTTTACGAGATCACCATGAAATAAATCTTAGCTAATACAGTTGGTGAAGACTAAGATAGTTCCAAGATTGTAAAAACCTCATTGAAATTTTAATTAAAAATATATGTGGTTCTTTAATTGATTTTTAAATTTATGACTGAACATTTTTTAAATGATCACAGTTTGGCTGGATTAATGGTTCGTAAAAATCACTTGAAAGGCAAAACAAAAATAACTGAGTTTAACGGGTTTATAAATGTTAAGTCTCATATTATTTAATCTGTTATTTTTTTTAATATTAGATTTTAATTTCTATAGTCCTTTAAAATAAAAAAAATTGAAAAAATTATCATCAATAGGGTGTGCAATGTATAATCTTTAATTTTTTTATTTGAAACATATATTACAACATCAGCGTTTTTATTTTCTTCAGGGTCAGAATCTTTCCTTATTTATGGCAAACACATCCGTATTGATAACAAACAATTTTAATATATATTGTTATAAAATAATTTTCTCGTTAATTTAAAACTTAAAAGAGGATGTAAAATGTTTAAATTAAGGACAGTCCAAAAGAATGATAAAAATGGATATTAAAAATCACTTATGAATTAATAATAATGTGTTTTGACTAAAAGGAGTAGTCAGAGTTTGGTAAGAATTAACTATAGGTTTTATCTACAGCAAAAATATTAAATAAATTTTCGTAAGACTGATCTACATGTTATAAGGCCTATCTGGACATACGGAGTTGAGCTTTGGGCTTTAAGCTCCACTAAACCATCGATTCCACTCAAATCCAATCCTTAAAATCCAAAATACTTCGTAAAATCCTAAATGATTCTAACTTTGTCACAAATGAAGTCATCCATCAGGATCTTAATGTTCAATATGTTGCCGATTTGGCCAGAATCAGATTAGAATCGTTCCATGATGAACTCCCTAACCACCCCAACCTACTTGTTTCTAACCTGGCTTCTCCTTCATTACCTAATAATCCTCCTAGGCGTCTGAAAAGAAGTTGGGCTCAAGATATTCTCCTCTAGAAATGTTATTGGAGTTCTATCAATGTGTAGATTCTCGACATGGTTGTGGCATGTCTATATATCACTGCAAATTTACTTGGTGAATATACTTTTATACAATTCTAAGTAAAAATAAATAAATTAAAAAAAATTCGTATACAATAGGAAGAGTTTAGATGCGACAGCGAACTTTAAATTACTTTCGTAAGGTGAATTATTTTGTTCCACGCCTCTATTTCCTTACTAAATGAGATTAAATTCGTTTGCATTGGCAATATTAAAATTTGTAACCAGCTTTTTGGGGAAATAAGCTTTTGTATTTGCCTAACAGCGGAGGAATGTATACTTCCATGTAGAACAGAAGAGAATTCTATAGGTAAGGTAGAATAATGGTGTTAGCAAGATTTATGGGAGAGGAACGCGGTGGGAAGAATAAAGACTTGCTTAAACAGCTGCGCCGTGAAATGAGTTGTGATAGCACGAAACCAAAGTGTGAAAAGGTTCAAAAATAAAATTTTCTAAATTGCCTCGTAACGTTTTACGTATCTTAAAGCTGCCTGCGCCTAATGAATAAATAATAATGGAAGTTTATAGTAATCTGGGCATTAACGTTTTCTCAGAAATCCATGGAGGTTATTAAACTGTGATAGAGCAATAATCCACAACTTATGATAATTATGTGCCCTACGTGATATTTCACTGGATGCCTATACGAGAAAAAGATTAATATCAAGAGTTTATGTAAATTAGAAGAAGATATCACATTATAGAGCAAATTAATTTAGTAAATGAGTATTTGCAGATATTACAGTAAATTATTATATAGATATACTCTTTAAAAAGTGCTATAAAAAATGACTGATATTATATTTTCATATCATTGACTTGTTTAGATCGATAACTAATGAAATCGAAATGAGCCTACGATAGGAAATTACTCATGTTAATATTTTAGTATGTATTTAATCTATTACAGTGTATTCATACTTTTATAAAGGTTTATGAATTCAGATTAAAATAATCAAAGAATTCAAAACTTTTCGTAAAATGTTTACTAATATTTTTTCATAAAAAAAAAAAAAAACCTTATGTTTTTGTTTTAAAAAGATTCCTTTTGTTTCCAAATTTTCATCAAATTCGTTTTACTATTTTCGAGGACAAATATCCAATTGTTTTGAGATCATCTTTCTAGTAAAAATCCGAAAATCGTTTAAAAACATTTTATTTTAATTTTTGATAAATAAAACATGTATTTTAGCTACTAAAAAAATAAATAAAAAAGTACTATAAGTATTAATAATATCTTATAGAAAAAAATAACCTTTGTGCTAAAAAGATATTTGAACATGAATTAAAAAATGAAATAGGTAATGACATTTCTCGCGCTATGAAAAAAAAAAGGAAACATTATTATTATTTTATAATATTCTGGCGAGAGTTAAAAAAAAATATGTACAAAGTTATAATACATACTTGACCAAATCGACTTGCAAAATGTTAATAGTTAACTAAGATTCTATATATTCTAATTCTAATAGTTTCTAGTTCTGCCGTGAGGTATAACTGTACTTCATGGTTAATATATTTAATTATATATGAATAATTTATTTACGTTTTTATTTCATTTTATTAGAGTGCTGCCAATAGGTAGTTTCTCTACACGCCTGTAACACTCCAATTTAACCGAGATCAGATTTACTAAATGCATTATAATGTACTGTTGTAAATAGCAAAAAATAAATATTTAAAAAAAATCATTTTATTGTATGACATACGATTATAATATCAGTATTCATTAACTGATTAGTATTAGTGTCCTACGGTTTTAATATTTTTTTCTTTGTCCATCTTGTTTCCTGATTGCTGGTGCTTTAGAAATGTCATTTACTGTGTACACAATTATCTGGATTGACTTTTGACATCGTTTTAGCTTTGTGTAGATGACATATTGATAGCTGACAGTAGATAGCATTCTTTCTAATCAAGAATATTAATAAGTAATATTATATAAAAAGTATTAACCTATCAGGTTTAATAACGTTCCAATATTGGGTGGCATTAATGATACTCGTAATTCTAATTAGGCTATATTTTACCTCCGAGTCAAGTACAAACTACATGTTTAGATAATATGCTAAGAAAATGATATAATAAAAACATCCAGTCTAATAGGAGAGTGAAAATAATACAATTTATAAATTTAAAAAAAAAATTAAACTTCAAAAAATAAATATTTGAATTTAAAATTTTATTGAATTTGTTTCTTTTATTATTGGTCAATAATTTGGAAATCTTTGGATGTATAACTAAGAGATATTAACCTACACTAGTTGATTATGATTATTATTATAATCTCTTACATAGGTAATATTTAACTAAAAACTTAAAGCTCAGCAAATATTTAAGTGGATACACGAATAGAATATACACGCGTACAAGAAAATAAATATAAGAAGTGATTAAAATGATAATTGATAAATATATAAACAGAAATAAATATGAAAAAATGGAAATTTATAAAGTCTCATATGTAGGTACTTTTATTTTCAATTATAATAAAAAAATTGTAAAATGTTTTTGAGTAAATGAGCAGACATTTTTTTTTTTTTACAGAGGGCATTATGTTCTACGAAAAAAAATTGTAAAACTTATAATATTATAAAAATTAGACTCTTCCGAAAAATAAATATGACAGAAAATAATATACAAACATATCAAAAAGGCGGTACGAACCCAACACAAATAATTGACTGATAGAAAGATTAAGAAGCCTACGTAATTAAAACAAACCATAAAAAAAACAAAAGTACATTGACATTTAAATATGTTGCAAATTCATAACGAATTCTATAATATCGCCAAAATTTTATTATGTTGTAAAAAATGGAAAAGAAGGAACCCAGTTAGACCCATTTATCATTCCCAACTTCCCCAACGAAGTTTTAAAATATATAGCAAATATATTATACTTCAACAACTAAAGTTATTAAAGATTCCTTTGAATTTAAACATGAAATAACTAATATAAAGTGTCGTACCCAACAGTTAAATATCTCAAATTACTGTATTGGAAATATATATCTTAATAAGGTGGTACTTACCGTTATTGGCTCGGGGGCCTCTTGTGCGTCCTTTATTTAAAAGGACAGTCCTTTATTCTACTGCTTTGTGCTCTCTAACTTCGTTTATTATCTAAAATAAATGTCTTGTACTTAATTTTGTAAAATAGAGGTAAAGTTAATTTTTTTAAATAATGTATTAGACAAGTTAGTTTCGTGTGCGCTGTCATTTGAACTAAAACACGGATCTAACTTGATCTAAATCGATTTGGATATTTAGGTAAACTCTATATAACTAATCTCTGTTGAACGATGTTAATTTAATAAGTTATTTATTCAAATTTTCTTTTATTTATTAAAGTTTTATTTCCATTATTTTCTAAAGGAGCTATTAATATAAAAGTTTGACCGTTATCGCTTAACTCCTCCGTAATTTCGCATCCCTTCAGCGGAAGTGTATAATCAAGTGAATTAGTTAGGGGGTAGGCCCCAAGCCGCTAAAGTAAACATAAAGCGAACTCGCGAAGCTGGTGGTTCATATAATTAGCCTCAGTTGCCTTTGATGTCACTTTTGGGAAGGGCAGCTGAGCCTAATTCAGTTCGGCTAATCAAGGAAGAACGGACTAACCGAATTAAGGAGCGCTGCTCTCCAATCAGTCTGTCCCGAAGATAGTCTGTTCGGTATAACTTGAGTCTTTGGTAAATCCGCGGTATGGTATAGCTGAAACGCCTACTGGTATCAGAAAAAGCTTTTAACTTAAAATGTTTTGGAATATTATGTCTGAAAATAAATAAAAGTAACACGTCCTTTATGTTTATCTGGATTACATATCTTCAAAATTTATTCAACTTTGAATCTCAACTTTTCAATTAATATCTTGATTCCTCATGCACATTAGGAACTATCAATGACACAAGTTATCCTGAACAGTTAAACCAAAATAGGTCAAACGAATGGTGAAGAGATGATCTTGCAGCTCTAGGCAGTTAAATGGTGATGAAGATGGCAAGAGAAACACGCGTGAGTGCGAGTAATGCTAAACAATATTGATTGCAGAACATATTACTGAGTGTCCTAAATATTGCATGGATATAGTCAAGTTTGAAATTCCTCTGTCTCTCTGATAAGGTGCTCAAATCGTCTCATTAAAGTTATCAACTTAAGAAAAGAAGTTGTTTTATTAAAGTTTCAGATTGACTTAGTACAAAGGAAAAACTTTGATAAAGGCACATATTAATTCAATCGGATGAATCCGAACACAAAACCTTGAGTCTTTCTCAAATACTGATACACAATTCACTAGTCAACATATGAGGCATCATCAGAATAGATAGTACTATGTCACAAGCACACTAATAAAATGCTGCGCATCGGATGTCTGAGGGAAACACAAGAGACAGTACATCACCTTAAGACATCCTAATATAATAAGATTGAACATACTTTCTTGATACAAAAACTCAGACTGAAACAGTTATTTCGGGTCTTTTTGTTTTCGACTTTTTATATTTCATCCTTCGCCAGTTTACATTCATATTCATTATCATCAGTTAGAAACTATATTATCTATAGTACAGTAAGTGATGACAACCCTTAAACCTAATTACTAATAATAGTAATATTAATTATTGAACCCAACACAGGACATTTTGTTACCTACTGTAAATACGACATTCCTTTATTTCCATCTCAAAAAGAGAACTTGATTTTTGTTTTATAACAAAATTAAGAAAGAAAAAATTAATTAACTATTAGTTGGATCCTTGCCACATTGTGGCACGCGTGCCTTGGCTTGGGTGCCCCTTGCCGTAAGTATTGGAGTATAGCTATCAAATTTTCTTTCCTTTAATCCTGAAACTATTTACAAAAATAATAAGTACCAATAATAAATCATCTCTTCTTCTTAATCTTTCTAAATAATGCATTGAGAATCCCTAAAGTCTCATTCAAGCTTCTTTACAAAATAAGTTGTTTTTTTATTATGATTAATAAGAAATATGTATGTCAGTGGTTGCTTGATGATGTGGTGGAAGACCTGCGTCGGTTGGAGAGAGGTGATAGAGAAGACATGCCGAGTGGTGAGAGAATATTTTCAGAGACCATATCCCTCCAAGGGCTGTAAAGTCATTGTATAAATAAATAAATTATATTCTATACGGCCTCGAAAACCTCAATTTGTATTTCTCCCTTCATGAGAGAGGTAAACATTCTAGCAGAATCGACGTTGAATTAATTAGTAAAGAAGGAATATAATATAGTAAGTTAGCAAGATAGGTATAAGGCAGGAAGAGTTCACTCGAAATTCAACCTGAAATGTAGATAAATCATTAAGTAAGTTTATGTAAACAAACAACACCAACGGGCTGAAGGCCACGGCTTACTTGGAATGGATCCAAAGAGTTGTATAATCGAAAAGGAAAAACCTTAACGGAGATTTATTTTCAACTTACGAGGATCAGTCGTCTTCTAGGCGACAGTAACCTCATCACTGGTAGGCACGAAGGAGGAAGAGTTATAGCATCCATAAAAGATTGTTGGATAAAGAAACGATAGGAGGAAGCATAAGAGGCGTTATTACAAGGAAAATAGTGGATAGACAAGTGCCAATAAATATTAAACATAAAATTAAAGAAGTAGTTCATGGGCCTCTTAGCTTAGCATTAAATTTAACAGAGAATCTCAAAAGATAAATATCGCCAAAGTTAAGGAAAGATAAAAAGCTTATTTAAGAGATTTATGTACGAAAAGATAAGGAATCTTCGAAAATAATTAGGCTATATTGGGACTAAGATTCCAAATCAATAAAAATTAAAAGAATAAATCTAAAAATTTTAACTAAGGGGTAGTATTGGATTGAACTATTATTCTGAAAATATAGAAAAGACAGACATTGATTTAAGGACTAGACTGAAATCGATATCATCATTTACCTTTGTTATCTTATTTTCTCTACTCCAGCTATTAATTTCATGCATATCACTTTGACGTATATTAACGGTTAGATGCAAATCGCTGGGAAAAATGAAAGGAAAATCTGACTCACATGCATATAAGTGGTAAGAGGATGGGAGAGGACTTTTGTGGGACACCGCGTGGAATAGAAGGGGATTTGGAAAGTGGATTATTAGGAGTAATGCTAAGTGGCTTCCGATCGGGAAGATATTATTAGAACTTATCTTCAATATGGTTTAAGTACTGGAAATGGAATGATTTATGTACTTGTGAAGAAGATTGGAGTGTTGGATTAAACTCTACATTGTATTCATCATATTTTGGACAAACCATTGAGGATAAAGATAGTGGGTTTTTGAAATAAGAGAGAATTGGGTCGTCCTTGAATCGGAAATAGGGTATTTTTAAGTACCGAGATGATTTTATTTTAAGAGATGAAAATACGTGCTAATATTTCGGAATATCAGACTATTTGTGAATTGACTATCATGATTTTGTAACAAGAAATTGCTAGTGGTATCCTTTTATCCTCAGAAGCTCGTTATGTCTTCATGCTATCTCTTGAAGCGTTCGTCGTTTATTAATGATTCATGGCTTAAGAAAGATTATTTTATGCTATATTTATTAATTAATTAATTCAGCTTATAATGAGAAGTGATCTATTACTGATTTAATTGGCGATCTTAAAAGGCGTATTCTGAATTACTTTAATCTAAATTGAAGGTTAGGTTTGACGTATCTGGCCAATTCATCATGGCTCTGTCGAAGGTTTTCAAATCCTGCTCCCAACTGAATTAAGAAATAAATCATATTGCCACCTTATCTCAACCAGCTGTTGGCTAGGATAAACAAAGCTGTACGTCCGCTAAAAGATTATCTTTTTTATTTTAAAAAGTAAAAAAAAATACATATATAAATAGCATATTAAGAAAAAAAAAATGCTTAATTTGGACTTGAAATAAATGCTAAAGTATTTATAACTGGATGTCGTAAGAAGGTTAGAAAGGTCTCTGAGTCAGCATGTAGTCACCCACCTGATGGAGTGACTCATACGTGTCACCCACTGCTTGTTGTATTTCAAAATATTTATTGTCATTTTCATTTTGACTTTATCCGCTTAGATCGTGACCAGATTGATAATCGTCATTAGACCGCGTCCTTACTCAAAAAATTCAAATTCAATGAAACGCTTTTTTATGTCCTTGGGTTCTTGTCGAAGAGGTCTAAGAGTGGGGGAAAGAAGATACTGTTTTCGCACTGTTTGATATTTTCGTTTTCTTCCTTTGTCCTGAATGGATTCTATGGTCACTATGTACCAATTGATTAGATCTTTTGGTGATTGTATTAACCTGGGAGAGGTGCAGCCTTGGGCATTTATCTCATATTGGGAAACAAACGCCTGTAATTATCCTAGTATTTTATCCGTTATCCATTTGATGTTGTTATTGTCGCTTTTTTAGATTACTCCTCACCTATACTCGATACAGTTTTGCCCTGGTCTCCTCGTAACGGTAAGACTGGGCATTTCTCTCACCAGTACACTCCTAACGTAACATCTTTTTTTTCTCATATGAGCATTTAGCTCTTCAGGACACCTCCTACATTTCTTATTTTAAATCATGAACTGAGGCAAGCAGATCTTAGATCCTTTACGAAATATGGAATCTTCAGCTCCTGGTGGAAGAGCTACAATTTACATTTCCAATTTCAAATTGCATTGAAAATAATTGTCAAGATTTTTGTCATCATCACATCCAAGTATATTAAAAATATAGTACAAATTGTTTACAATGATTTATCTCATAGGCTCACGAAACACCTCATAGCAGGGAAAAAGAAGGAGACTCTAACCTGGTTAAATGAGTTAAAATGTTGAAATAAACTTTAAAAAACTCATTGATCCTTCAATTAAAGTAAGTTAAAAAATTTTTATATAAAAAAGTTAATAAAAATATGTAATTATAAAAATTTCAAAAAACATTATTTTTCTGAACAGAACAGGTAAACATTGTTTCTATCAAAATTAGTATTTAAGGATGCTAATAACGATTTTGACCTGCTTTTTACTAATACAATTTTTTTTTACTTCGTATGTTTTGCGGACTTGTATACATTTCAACCTGATTTATACTTTTTTTTTTATACTTAAGAAAACCGAATGATATTTTTTTCCCATACTCAACTATGATATTATATAAGTATTGAAACCAGTTGGAACAACTGACACAGCAAAGTGAGATAAAGTATTTGTATACAACGAAAACTAACTTTCGTTTTTCGCGCTTGGAAAACCCTTTAAATACGAACTTTTATAGAAATATAAAAAATCTTATTTTTGCTCATAATTTTCGTCTTCCTGAGTACTTCGATTCTGTTTTAAAAACTTAAAAATTGCGATAACATTACTCCACCAACCTTTACGAAAGTTAGGTAAAGTTTAAGCCTCTGTAAATTTCAGGATCAGATTAGACCAGACCTTCAGAAACAGTAAAACTGAGATTTTTTAAATTATTTTATACCAATTTTGCCTCTTCATAAAGGTATAAAATCCGAATTTTTGTTTTGTATGGAAAGAGCATAAATTCGGCTTTTCATTGGTTGCAGTAACGTTGGACATGGATTAAATCCTGAGTAATTATGAAAGTAAACTCCCAAAATCCTTAAAAAATCAAATCCTAGAATTTACAATTTTAGATCTACAAAAACCTTCTTAAATTTTTAAGAATTTTTTTTTTGTTGGCTACTTCACTGGATGTGTAATTTGTTAATCACATACAGCCATTTAATATAATTATAAATATTTTTTTCTTATTTCACACAATAAATCTAATCGATTGATTTTTTATAACCTAAAACTAAATGAATCTATAAAGGGCAAAACGAAAATATTAAAAATTGCTAAAATATTTTTTTTCGACATAGGACCGCTTTGACAAAAGCCTTCGAACACCTTTCGAATATTTTTTTATTCATTATCAGCAAAAATTATTTAGAAAAATCAAACAGGGATTATAGTCCAGTGTCCGAATGGAACATTTCAAGTTTCTACTGATGGTGGGATGAATTATAATAAAAATATTTATTGCTTATGCAATATACCACTCATGGTAGTTGTAACCTGTGCATATTCCTTTATTGACTATTCCTGCCACATTACAAAAATGACAAAAAAATATGATTAACTTCTGCTGATATTTACTCTCACATTCTCTCTTAATTTTATTAAATAAATATGGCTAAAAATTGATATAGTTGATATTAAAAAAGTCATGTTATGACAAAGTTTGCTAGTGTTAGACCATTTTTCCAAGTATACAGTTAAGATAATGAATAACATTAAATTTCTTATTCCATTATGGCTAGACTCTCAGAGCTGCAGTTTGGAAAGCAAACTGTGAGAATAAAGAAAATGCAAGTTATTAAATATAGCTGGCACTAATAAGAAGCTCCTATTACTAGCGGCACACTTTCGTTTCTCCTCACGTCCCCAGTTCGCATACATTTTACTTTCTAAGCAAGGAGTGAATTAGCGTAATGAGGCACACTATTCTCCAGTAAGGAGTTCCTTTGAGGATCCCAACACAAAGAATTGAGAGGTCGGACTAATAAACTTAAAAACATTCTCTTGCTCTTTGAACAAGCCTGAAAAATGCCACGTCTATTAATTATGTATGTATCATTGAAACATAATTATAATGAAGATTTACATATTTAGATAAGGTAAGTAGAGTAAGGACTTTATAGGAAATGTTAATCACTAAATTTGTCCAGTTTCCATCTTGATGAATTGTTAGAAATACAGTACAGGAATGTTAATAATGTACAGTGAAATATTTGACTCGACGAGATACCTTCACAATATTCTTTTCAATTCAATATCACTCTTACTAATTCATTATGTTGGCAGGATACTAATTGCGAGTTATTTATTTAATATCTTAATTAAAATTTACAACTGTATATTATAATACATCTAGGAAATTTTTATTTAGGCTACGATGGTATTATATAGGGTTATAGAGAAACTACTCATTGGTAGCACTCCTATGACGTTTTTACATTAGCTGGTCTTGTGGCCATCTTCTTTTTAAGCGCCTCGGAGGATTGTCAGGAATGGAAGAGGCAGAAAGGTTAGAAACTAGTGGGTTTGGGTGATTAGGTGGTTTATAATGGAAGGAATGATATCTGGTCCGGGCTAGATATCACCGGGGGTTACTTACGGAACATTAAGGTCTTTATTTATTGTCCTTTCGATTGAGTTGAATAGTTTATTTTCTCATTTATGCGAGTTTTATATCTCAAGTTTTCCACCAATTTCTATTAATTGTGAATCCCTAGTGGGCATGTTGTAATTTTCTTTATTATTATGAATAATAATAAACGCCTAACGAACCCGGAGGTTCGATGCCGATACCACTAATCACCTCAACATTCATCCTACCAGTGACGTCGCACTGAACTCAATTCTACTAAATCAGCTTTAATGCAATGCTGCCATCAACGTTTCGGTCTACCCCTCGGACGTTTACCCGTCGGTTCAATGTTTATCATTTTAGGGATCCACTCGTAACTAAGCCCTACAAATTTACAACCTTACACGCCCATCTTATAGGCCGCAATGCTATAACCTGAATTATATTTACCGTGTGCCTTAATTCAGTGTAGCCCTCTAAATTCTCTTGTTAGTTCATCCTTTATTTTACGTAATCTTTATATTTGAAAACGTTTCGGCGCCGTTCATCCGTCAAAATGTTCATTATTACAAAAAAATATTGCAGTGATTTTGATTTATGTTTGCGATCTATGGAGAACTTCAGGCCGGCGGTTTTGGTTTTAGGTTAAATAGTGATTACAACTTTTTAAAAAGAATTTTCTTTTGTTTTATTTTTAAAATGCATTTTTAATATTGATTTATTTTCGAAACCTATTTTTATTGCTTTATTATGGAAACTCGCTTTTATTCGTTCATTAGATTTCCTAGTCAAATAAATCTTATATTTTTGACAATATCATGACTCTTTACTTTACCCAACGGGACTCTTTCATTTACTCTTGGTGATGGAGGACATTCAAGTCAGTTAGCCGTTCCTGAGGGAAGGCCAGGAGGTTCTGGTCAGCTGCCAAAACCTTATTGACCCGCCGCAACCTTTCTGCAACATCCCCTATCAAAATTTATTCACAATTTTGCTATCACTTATTCCGGTTCTTCGATGTGGAAAAAAATATTATTAAAAACTTTTAATTAATTTTAGATATTTGTTGACCTCCAAAAGTTTTACGATAATCATTCAGTGAATGTAGAAGTTGGTTGAAATTAATACGCTACGCAGTGTTGGGACGGAAAAAATGGAATTATAGGAAGCAGAATCCATTGTGCAATGGTCATCTGGGTAAATCAATCTCCAACTTCCTACACAGTTTTATTTTCTCCCGTGTTAATGTTACATAATGT
>NW_027106142.1:381918-390813 GCF_000696795.3 Halyomorpha halys | reverse complement strand
ATAGAAAGAACAAAATAGAGTGCAATGCATTAGAAGAATTCATGAGGTTATATGGATTATCTAATACTAATATATATAAAGAGACAAAAATATACATAGAGAATCATACGGAGACACATCAAATTCTTTGACAGTCTCCCTGCTTCCTTCAATCCAGTATTCCAGTCTATCACTCCACCCCCCCTTCCTGCGAGGTGGCAGGGCAGGAAAGGTACTAAAAACCCTATTAACATCACCTTATAACTCCATCTTCTGATACACCCCCCTCCCCCTCTCCAACACTTATTTTCGACTTCTGACTGTTTTTCTTATTATTTTACCATAATCTATTGTCTTTATTAGTTAATGTTTTTATTTTATCTTCTATGCGATACAACATGAGGAAGCCCCTCACCTCCGGATTTAAAAATAGTACCATCTAGAATGGACATTTTATAAATAACAATAAACATACAGGTAACCTTAAAATACCGAAGGCAGTAAAACGTAATACACAACGCGATTTATTTCCTTTCTTTTCACAATAAAGCACTCACTTATTCATTGTTTCTTTCTGTTTTAGAGGGAACGGAAAAAAAAAAAAAAAAAAACATAGAGAAGGGGAAATTCTAATTAAAATAACAGTAATACTCATTACTAGAAACTTTGAAATGATATTGAAGTTCGAATGAAATAGCTTTATTAAATTTATATAATATAAATATAAATCATTTTTATAGCGACGAATGATAACGCACGAATTAGGCACGGGTCAAATATCATTCTAAGGTAAGCTTCCTCAGATCCGTGGCTGCCATGAGAAATATTCGCGACAATTGAGAGAACGGCTCTGCCGATTTTAATTTTAGTTGACTCAAATTATTCAACTACATACATATCATCAATGTTTTGAATCTAGTCCAATTCGAAATCCTGAAAATGATTTTATAAAATTTGTTTAGTCTATTCATCTCTGTTTACATATCAATATTTTGAGCTAATCACTTAACCAATTCATAGGTTTTATTGTTCAAATAAAACAGTGATATTTCAAGAATGAGTGCAATTCAGGTTTAATATATGTTTACGGATAGCTAACTGCAAAACTGTAGTGATATCCATAGGCAAACTAATTACTTATTACTTAAACTGTTACTTACTTAAAGACAGTCATAATAAAGTATGAAGTTTTACGAATTGGGTGTGTTAAATTGCTTGATAATATTATACGTTTTTTACAAATAAGCATAATATTGCAAAGATTTCGAATGAATTAAAGAGAAGAAGAAAACATATTTAATATGACGATTCTCGCAAGGGTAAACAAACTGTTTATTAAAAGTAATACATGCGCTTTTTTACTACCTGTATTAAGAATCTGATATCATTGAAGATCATTTATATTAATAATATTGATGATTTTTTACAGGTACGTAAAAAGATGACTGAGAAAGACCAGTGCGTAAGTAAGCTTTAATTTTTTTATGTTTTAAGAGGAGAAGATGGTCGGGGGTGCAGTAAGAAAAAAATACACAGATAAACAAAAAATATTTATTCCTGCTCACGTTTCGACCTGAATTTCAGGTCTTCTCTAGGGATTTGGCTGGTGATTGAGTTTAGTCAATTTAGCTAGAATCTCTGATGGAGACCTGAAATTCAGGTCGAAACGTCGGCAGGAATAAATAATTTTTTGTTTATTTGTCTTTTTTTGTTGTTTTTTTTTTTGGCTGACCGCACCTCCGACCATCTTCTCCACTTATTTATCTACGGTTAACAATCTACACCTTTTGTACTTTCCATATTATTATTATAATGTATCAAGTATAATTTATTCAAAACTAAAAATTGGTGTCTCATCCTAGTCCATATTAATAAAGGAGATTCTTCTAATGTTAATATGTAAATAATAACTAGTATTGAAAAATAAGATTTCGATATATTAAATTGGTTTCCCGAGCGAAAAGGATTACCTGACTTAAAGCCAGTCTAGCTTATATATATGCTATCTAAAACTTTTACTGACACATTCACTGCATTCTGCTTTGAAAAAATTAATTAATTTGTTCCACTGCGCAGATAAAGTATTAACAAGTTTTACTTTCTAGTTGAGACTAGTGTTACGAACAAATCCTATTAATACGGTTTGTTTTATTTTCAAGAGAACTCATGAAATTAAACTCCTACAGTTTAAATTGTTCTTTCTCTCGTATTACTCAACTTTAGGTGTCATAGTATTGGAAAATGGTCTGTCTGAGGATGAAAAATACTCAGCATCCTGTTATAAATCTATTCAAGTTGAATAATTAGTTTAAATAACGTGCGTTTCGAATCAACGGAGAAATAAAATCCGTAATATTTATTTTAACTTTTAAGGTTTTGTTCCTAAAGATACTAAAATCCTTACGGATTAGGGATTAGGGAGTAGCTAAAAACTCCTGCGCTAAAATCCACCCTAGAAAATAGACAGCTTAAGTGGTTCGGTCATGTTCTTTAAATTAGTGAGGTAAACTCCAGAAGGCGATAGAAGCTGGATCCACTATTACCTTCTGATGTTTTAGTAAACTTTTTATGAAATGTTGTTTTTTAAAAAGTTATATTTCGGGAACTATTGAACGTAAATATAATATCA
This sequence comes from Halyomorpha halys, assembly GCF_000696795.3. Lineage (NCBI taxonomy): Eukaryota > Metazoa > Arthropoda > Insecta > Hemiptera > Pentatomidae > Halyomorpha > Halyomorpha halys. The sequence continues at coordinate 388,205 of NW_027106142.1, read as the reverse complement.
GACCATATTTTAGAAAATCTACTCTACACTCTTAGGCTTTCTAATGATGTTGGTAGTTTTAAAATTAAGGAACTCCGAATCAAAAATTATTTATTTTACGTTTTGAAACAGCCGACATATTTTATTTCCCCTATCTTGACAAACTAATGAATTTTGACTAGTAATTATACATAGTTTTCATTAAATCAATCAAAATTTTGGAGTGAAATAACTGACTTTTTTCTCCTCTTGTGCTCTTGTACTATTTAAAACCACAAATGAGGATAGGTTTACAGGAATACACCTAATTTTTTATATAAAGTTAATCGCTGTTATATTTTCAAATATCAAATTTTCACTAACGAGAAGAATATAAATTAAAACTGATTTTTGCCTCTCAGTTACAGATAGAATTTGAACTACTTTACAATTATAATTCCCTTAATGAGGTGTAGATAGTTGACCGTAGATTAATGCTTGAAGAAGTTTGTCGGGGGGTGCGGTCAGCAAAGAACAACATAAATAAACAAAACCATATTTATTTATTTTATTCCGACGTTTCGACCTGAGTTTCAGGTCTTCATCAGGAGTTGTGGCTTAGAGGGAAGATTGGTAACGACTTTGAGTTATGTTGTTCTTTGCTGACCGCACCCCCCGACAAACTTCTTCAAGTATAATTCCCTTAATCTGAGAAGAAGCAATGTAGCAATAAAAGTTTGTGTCATGTGGTTTAAGGCAGAAACTATAATCAGGGGAAAGAAAAGTATCAGAAAACATACAATTATTTTTTAACTGAACATTTTAACCACCTATCGGAAGGAAATTTTTTTATTCCCTTTTAATATTTTTGCGCCTTTTACTACCTCTGGTTTGCCACACCGAGCAATAGGAAACTTTGAACGTCAGTAGAGCAATGGTATCCCTACAGCACACATCTAAGGTTCATATAAATTGGACAATTTTTTCCTTCAATTCATGAAAAAATATTTTGAATTTTTGATGTTAGAATAAGAAACCAATTTCGTGTCTCTTGTATCTTTTGTGATTCCTGTAACAAGTTCCTCAAATGAACAAGCACCTCGGTGGAAATTGGAATACTATCCCACGCTACCTTCAGGTTGCGTTACTCCATTGTCTGTCCTAATTAGCATTCAATCGATTGTGAAATCGCCTGGTGAAATGTTCTCACATTTTAGCTGGTAATGGTTAAGTTTATCCTAGCCTCAGTGGGTCCTTTCTTCTAGATTTGGTGATGATATAGTTATTCAATCATTGAGATCCTTCCAAGACGAATACACCAGGGGTATCCATGATCTTTAGTTTAACATGTTAAAGTGTGTTAAATGGAGAAATATTTCCTTTTTTTACCATGTTAAAGCGATTTAAATATAAAATGGTTGAGTGGCTTTTACTAGGTCTGTTAAATGGAGAAAGGCGTCACGCATCAGACCAGCTGAGCTCGTCACCGTTTTCTTTGTAGTCGTGTCTGGTTACTTGCTCGTAGTTTGTGCTTTGGATGTTTTTAAAACTACTGAAACAATGAATGACAATAATAATAATGTAATGACAGTTGTCAATTAGCTCATCTTGATTCCCTTCCTCATTAGTTATAACATCAACAAGACATTTAGTACCCAAAACTTCCACTTTTCAATTTAGGCATAATGTAATAAATTACTTTAATCAAAACTTAAACGTAAACAATTACATGAAGTTTTGGAAGGAAAGGTTATAAAGCAAGTTACCCAGAAAATCCGCTATGATCTCTTATACTTATAACATTTAACATGGTAAAATATTTTACATTTTGAGTGCCCCTATATTTTGGTATCATTATTTGATACCTTCCTGAGGGAAAAATAGATTCTCTCAACTAATACATAAAATACAACATGTATTATAAATACACTGAATATGCAATATACAACATAGCAGGACATCGGGATATCTGTTGCTTTAAACAAAATCATTTTTTTTAGATTTAACTTATATACAAGGTGCTCATTGCATGCTTTTCACGGCCAAACGGATGATTGAAGAATTCTAAAGAAAAATTAGTACGTCCACATTTTATAATAATGTTCCACTTGCTACTATAAATGATGTTCCATTAAGTTTATTAGTGTGTTTAGTATTTTTAAAGATATGGAGCTTCGATAAAAAATATATTTTTTGTAACAGATATATAAACTATAAAATAATATATTATTTGAAGTAGCCGCCATTTTTATTTTCTCAACTATGGTAAGCAGCGTCATCAATTCTGACTAGTAACTATATAAATATCAATAGGATAGACTAGTAACTATATAGGTATCAATAGGATAGACTAGTAACTATATAGGTATCAATAGGATAGACTAGTAACTATATAGGTATCAATAGAATAGACTAGTAGCTATATATGTATCAATAGGATAGACTAGTAGCTACACACGTATCATTAGGATAGACTATTAACTATACAGGTATCAATAGGATAGACTAGTAACTATATAAGTTATTACTAATTGGAGTACAATATCTTGATTTTTTTCCTCCATGATCTTGGAATCCTCGCTTCCTTTGAATGTGAGAAGTATTTGCAGCGGTTTATGTAGGACACCTTCAATAAATATATTCTTAAGCTATCAGTTTATATTTCCTAAGTTGTTATCCTTTTTTTTTTTTTTTTTTTTTTTTTTTAATTTGGTTTCTCCTCCCGTCTCACACTAAAGGTGTAATTTTATAATGTGATTACTACTCCCTCAATCAGTGTTGGTCCCAGCCATCACATGCCCCCTTCACTGCAACTAATCACCCATATAATGTAAACCATTGCTCTGTTACAATTTTTTTCTTAGACAAGTTTGTGGTTTATGGATGTTAACTAGGCTGTGAAAGGAGGATTACATATCTATGGTTTATTTACTTTCATTTATTTATATAATGTAAACCATTTAGCATTGTTATGTCAATATTTTTTTATTAATCGTATTTGGCAATAGATCAAGTGTTTTTACCTACCTGAGTAGATAAACAGTTATTAGTCGATATTTATTATTATTTTTTATGATAATCTCTTGAATTATTTTTATCATAACTCGCTCAATTCACATATTTTAATTATTATCATTTTCTTTTTTTTTCTTTTTATCACTTCTTCCAAAAATGCCCATATTTTCCATGATGTCCTGTTCTCTTTAACTTGTATTATGTCATCTATGACACATTAGGGATATTTAGTGTTCAGTACAGTGTTGAGGTTCGCAATGATTTGCAAAACAAAAAAATTCTTTTAAAGAGCTCCAATCCATTTTATCCAGGTAACAAGATTAGTGTCATGCATAAAATGATTTATAAGCCTTAAATTATTTTAATCTTAAAAAAGGGTGAAATTAGGCCAGATGAGGTGAGAATATGCCATCACAGAACTCTGAAAATGTGCGCTCTCAGTTTTTTTTCCGACAAAAAATAAAACTAATTGCTTTAATGCGATTTAGGAGCAATAATATGTAGTACCATTCTCATCCAACCTGGAATAATCTCTCCTCATTTTATATATGCCTTTGTAGCTTCTATTTTTTAAATTTATTTTCTATTTTCTTTATTTATTTTCTATTTATTATTTTCTAAAAAATTCCTACGATTATCATGGTTCGATTTTAAAAATAGTTTTCAACTTTTGGTGGAATCTGTTGATGTTAAATTTGTTGCATTTAATTTTTGTGGAATATGTGATGCTATGTTTTCTGTCATGATGATGATTGGCGAAACTTTAACTTCTGAATGATATACCGGTATTTTAAAGACGCCAAAATATTTAATTGGTATTTTCCAATTATATTTTAACAAAAAAGTAAATTAATTAGTTTATGTTCAACATTAATTTGACGGCGGTGATGACATAGATATGAATCTCTTTCGCTTTACCAGCATGCTGGTAGTTGAATGGTTATCGCTCTAACTTTATTAATCAAAACTCCTCATGGAGTGATTAGTATTCGAATTTTAGGATAGATAGCTTCTTCCATTTGTTGAGCTTATATACAATGTAAATAGGTACTAAGAAATAGAAAGACAACAAATTTCTTATTGGTTGTTGAAATAAAGATAGCGACTCGACAATATATAGCTGTTAGTCCATTGTATAATTAACTTCTTTAAACAAAAACTTAAAAATTCAGTTACATTTTTGATAATTTCATCAGCTTAATTGTTGTTTATAAAAATAATGAGGCTTATAATTAAATTAGGAGTACCATCCAAGGTAGAGGTCATTACCTCACAAAAATATTTGAAAAACTAGAAATTAATTTCGTGAGTCTCTTGATTCAACAGGCGTACATAGGCACTAATTAACACGTCTGCTCAATTATCTGGAGTAAATATTAGTTTAATCACAAATCAAACGGGAGCGGAATCTCGGATAGAAATATCGAAGGTTTCCACGCTGTCACTTTCTTCTATTTACCTACAATAAATGTGATAATGTTTTTGCTGTTCTAACGATGCCTGAAATGTTATCGGAATTAGAGATTCAATGCTTTCTGGTTGGTATTTGTAATTAACTAATTTAGATCACTTTTATATTAATTTTAACTTTCATCTTTTAATATTTAATTACTGAACTTGGAAATTCATAGTATTACTATCCATTTACATTAATGGATTAAAGTTAACATATTTAACAATTTAAAACAGTGTTTTTTTTTTACTTATTTCGACTTATGGTGCATGATTGTCTCTTTATTGAATATGAAGCACATTCATTAGTGTAACATTTAAAGGTTTTTAAGTCAGTAAATTTGTAATAATATTAATCTCCTCTCTCACTATTTAGACGGAGTCGATTGAAACTGTAGTCTCTGCTCTTCAGTGAGCTATTTGATTAATTGGATTTTATGCCCAGTTATTATTTAGAGACTATTCACTTAGGATGAAATTAATCATCTGAATGAATTAAATTTTTTTTCAAAAATTTCTGGCTATGAGTAGGTTTTATTTTTTTGCTTTACAAAAGGAAGGTGTGAAAAATATAATTAATATATTAAAATTATTAATTAAGATTTTGACATCATTAACTACCAAGCAGTGTATTTTATTGTGATATTTTGGCAGTCTTAAATTCGCTGAAATCTAACTTTAAAAAACGGACGTGAATGTGTATACAAATTAAAACAATCTTTGAATGTCTGATTGATCATTCGTCTTTTTTCTAATACGTTTTTCGATTTATTTAATTCAACGCCGAGTCAGGCACACTAGATTTGAATATATAAGATTGTTTTTATTTATTACTAATACTATATTTTTTATTAAACACAAAAATCTGTTATTAAAATGTACAATTGTATTAAAAGCTTAATAACAAAAACGCGCTTTGAAAACCTAAAGTGCCAACTGATTAATAATACATGCCATTGGCTTCCGAAGAAAGTACCCTTGAGCAGTACCCTACTTCAATCTTCTCCTCGAACGAATTAGAGGAATTAATATTTGTTTTAAGGCAGTAAGGAGTTTGTAATAAAATACATTTTCCACTTTCTTATAAAATGAGCAACTATGGGACTTAAGGTCAATGTATACGGTTAATTTGTGGCCTAATAGAATTTAGGTCAGGTGGATCATTGAGAATTTGAGGTAGTATTCTATATTTATAGGATGGAATTTAGGAGAAATTCGATTATTAAGTAGAACCACAAAGCTCAATCCCGCAAGTCCAATCAAACCTTATTATAATGTGGTTTTTGCAATAAATTGCAAGATTGCAGCGTCTGTCTGTCTGACTTGTGCTAGAGCAGTAGGAAACAACTACGTAGCTGTTTATATTTCAGTCTTGTTAGAGGGTTTTAAGTTTTGTTGCTTCTACAGATGAAGTCTTAGATAGAGTCGATTTGATTGTATTATTTGGAATTTATTTTTATTCTGAGGTTCTGACAAAATTCTATAGTTTTTTTTTTATTGTCTAATTTCAATAGTTTAAGAATCCATCAATAAATATTTGTGCCTTCAGTATTTATTTCCAGATTGAGCTTGAAGACTAAAGGGGCTCTTATACATACATATATATATATGCAGCGGGCTGGTTCAGTGGTTAGGCACTTAGCTACTAATTTCGACTACTAAGGCCGGTTCAAATCCGTCTAGCAGATAATAATTTATTCTGTAACTGTAGCCGTAAGTCAACTCTTATTATCAGTACTTAAATCCTTAGTTGGGAAAAAATCTGACCATCGAGCATGTACTGGCCAGATTACTTCCTTGCACAAGGGTTGGTCTAGTAATAACAGTTCCTTACAAAGTACTAAACTTAATAGGTTGAAGCG
>NW_027106142.1:377100-381868 GCF_000696795.3 Halyomorpha halys | reverse complement strand
ATCTACTACTCTATTTTTAGAATAATATGTTTTCCAGTTGTTTTTTATTTTTTTAAAAATATTATGAAGTTTTTTTAATATTGAAAACCAGCAAACCTTCGGACGAAAACTGACTGGTTCCCTCAGATTCGAAAAGATAAGTAGCGCCGGTTCTATTCCGGGGTGGATGGGTTGATTTGATTTCCTGGCGGCCCCACGGAATAAAAACTTGATCTTTGCATCTGGTTAGAATAAGATGGTGATTTGTATGGTAAATATCACAAATGTCAGAAATTGCAAAGAAGAGGTCGAAGGAAATTGGCACAGAAAACTAAAAAGATAATCAATCATATTTGGCAAGCAGAAAAAGTTTTACCGCTTTGTCATGCTTTTCGTTTATTGGATGTTGAATCGTGAATTTGTGCTTTTATTTTGTAATACTGTATAAATTCGAAACGTTCGTTTTTAATTTACAATGTTAATGTTGCTCGAGGTTTTGAAGTAATGATAAGATTCATCTGATAAGATGTTCTAAAATGAAGACGTCACTTATATATAAGTCAGGCTCGGTAGGTGTTAGCGGGTTAGTCGTGATGGAATCCAGATGAAAAAATCTCTTTGACGGAGCCGAGTACAAAAGCACTTGCCTTTATTATTCAGCGAGGATATTTAACCAAGGAACATCAATCATCCTCATGAAAGAGCTTATCTCAACGGTCTGTCCTTTTATTCACTACTGCCACTTCTATGTACCTTCTCAGCGTAATATAATCGATTATGCTAAAATTAATTACAGTGATTAATCGATTTATCAATATTTTTAATCATTCGAATTATACAACATGTTGAAAATACATTATCGATTGTACTGGTACCGATGTTTAATCAATGAATTTAGCCCTATTAATTATTAACAGACAATCAATAAGCTGCCTGAGAAAGATGCTAATTAGGTTCGGCCATTAATAATTTCTAATATTTTTCTTTATAAAGCCAGTGATGTCATCGACTGTCAAATATTTTTTTGTCTATAGAGAGGTTATTTATTATTATTGTAGGCATTTATTATTATTGTTTATTGGTTAAAAATAGTTTACTCTATATAAAGTTACATTGTAGCAAGATTATTTAAATAAAAAAAATGTGTTACCTAGTTCAGCCGCAAGCGAATTCTACGGTGCTGTGGCAGTGACAATACAATTTAGAACTAGAATCCACTTACACCCAAGAACATCCATAGAGTATTTTTTATTATCATTTTTACGTAGGTATTTATTATTATTGTTTATCTGTTAAAATATTGTACTCTTCTCATAATGTTCTATTGATATTTTGTGTTTCAATAAATGTTACTTCGTCCTATCTTTTAGTCTCATATCCCATCTCATATCCCAACACTGTCCTCATCACATATGGTGATGACAAATGAATGCTATCACCGAATAATGAACCGTCAATTGTGAGTGCCACAAGCGAATATCACTTTTCTCAAAACATTTTTTAAAAGAAATTTATTTTTATTTATTTATTTATTTAATGTAATTTACATCTGTACAAAATAATAAATACAATAAGTAAATATGTGGAACGTTGTATTTAAACTTGAAAATCAAGCATTAATATAAATTAGAAGGCCCCTTGGCCATCTTCTTTTCAGATGCCTCGGAGGATTATCAGGGATTGTTCAGGATGAGATATTAAGAACTAATGGATTAGGGTGGGAGTTTGGAATGAAAAGACGCATATCTGTTTTGGGCCAATTCTGCAACGAATGGGATGTTAAGGTCTTTGTGGATGAGTTTATTTGTAGCGTAATAAGGAGCATCAAGGATTTTATGTAGGATTTTGGATTGGATGCGGGATGAATTTGATGGTATGGTAGAGCCCCAGAGCTCAATTCCATATGTCCAAATTGGTCTGATTATCATGGTGTATAATAATTTTTTGAAGTAAATGGGATTTTTTTTTTCATACCCTCCAGCAATGATTTTAGTGGGAATTTGGTACGTACATATAGGAGGTATGCTATATGTATTGCTGGGTGTTAAGGATACCTTGGATTGCCTTTTGGCATTATAAGGTTAGTAGTAAATGGGAAGCTTAGAGTGTTTGTTAAGTAGGTGTTGTAGCAATCGAAATCTACGAGCAGTTTCTTGTCGTTTCAGTCTTGTATGTGGATTCCTAGTAAGTCTCTTGTCAAAATGGAGTCCTAGGTATCGAATCTGTTCAACAAAAATAAAATAAAATTAAAATAGTGAATATACAATGGATTGCAGCATTTAGGTTGTGTCGTTTTTTTCTTATTTTCCTACGTACTAAACCACTCTAAGGATAATTGTCACTTTTACATTTTATTTAGCTCAACGTGGGTACCGTGAAATTATTTTTAAGGTGGAAAAAAATTGGCAAAACGCTCTCAAAGAGTATACTCTCCTTAAGGTACCTGACCCTTCACTGGAGGATGAACCCAGTGGTTGAGCTGGAATGTTTCCTTGCGTAACCGTCCAGAAGCATTGCCTACTTACTGCTCAACCAAAGCCAATTTAAGGATTGCAGTGGTACTGATTTTGATGTTATATTTCCTAATACTGTTCAGGCGAATTCAGATATCCAAATAACCAAATAATCTTCTCTTGCCATAGGACCCATTTCACCCGCATCCTGATATTTACGACCGTCTTCCAAATGAACTATTTTTACTCTAACTTAAAGCATCATTGCCAATAGCACTACAGCTAGAAGTATTCCAACTGTTCACAATTTTACCAAAAAACTTACCAACTTCGAGACGTTACCAAATAACATAATTTGACATCAGTTAAGACTTAATTTGACATAATATCAAATTGTCTTTGATAACCAAACATGGAAAACAATTATGTTTCTTACTAATATCTACTACTCTATTTTTAGAATAATATGTTTTCCAGTTGTTTTTTATTTTTTTAAAAATATTATGAAGTTTTTTTAATATTGAAAACCAGCAAACCTTCATACTTAATTATTATAGCCCTTTATTATTTATATAATTTTTTTTTTTAAAAATCTCCATCGTCTGGATTCTGTTGGTCTATGGAAATATATTCCAAACTTTTACTTCTACTTCCGAAAACATAACTTTACAAAGCCATGGATTGGAAGATTACGTTTCTGGTGTTTCTGATTCAAAATGTTACTTAATTGCCATGATGTTTCCTTCAGTTCAGTTTTTTATAAGGTATAACATTAAGGATTGTTTAAAAGTCTTACAATTTCATTTTCTCCGGTTTATACTTAATCTTACTTACTTGACAGACACAGTAAGTCTTTGGATAATTAGAAGGCTAATCAACTATCTAGCAGACTATGTGTTAAAGCAGGAGTGCTGTTTTAATTTCCAATAGTTTAACGCCTTAACAAACTTATTTTTGTTTGATCAAACTTTAATTAGTGCATTTGGTGATGCAGCGTTCTTAACATGTCACAATTACCCTGTTCTAGCGTTTTTATCCTACAAAATCATCTTCAGTATATTTTTGTTAGATGTACCAAGTGAAATTCAGAATGTATTAATTTTTTTTTCACTGCTGTACAATTTATTAATGTATAAATTAGCATATCTTAGGAATAATCTGGAGGAGCCCCATACCTTAAAGGGCCCGGAGCCCCCACTTGGTTAAAGACGGCTCAGGTTGTGGAAGGTTTGATCCGTTAAATTTAGGTTTCGATGAGGTAATAAGATGGGAAGTTAGCAAGCAGAGGTTATTGGTCGCATCAAAATTCGAGAATTCCTAAAACCTTGTTGATATAAGTGGAGAAGATAATCGGAGGGTGCGGTCAGCAAAAAAAATAAATAAATAATTTTTTGTTTATTTGTGCCGTAATAATTATTTATTTACTTTTCGACCTGAGTTTCAGGTCTTCATCAGGGCTATAAATACCGTTTTACATAAGCTATATTCTTAATTTAACTAATTTATGGTACACATCTATATAACTTTTTAGTTATATAGATGATCAGCCAATTTATTAAAAAACAGATTTTTATTTTATTTTTTATTTTTTATAATATATAACTCCTTACTTATCGTCATGATTTTACATTTCACACTTTTTATCTGTTTTACTCCTCAACTTTACTTTTATTTTTCATTTCATTAGCTATTTTATTTCAACGATCTTTCTTCACGGTAACTTTCCCGTCCATCCAAGGTCTTTTTTCGCCCCGCGCTCTACCGACATTTCATACAAATTAACCAGTTTAGCCAAAATCTTTCCCGCAAGCTGCAAGTTCTTTCTCACGTATCAAATATTTCTTACTTTCTTCTTTCCTTATGAAGAATATGGAGATTCTTTCTTCTCCCTTGTTCCTATTTTAAATGTTGTTTTTACATGCGCTCTATTCTTAATTTAACTTATTCATCGTAACCACCTATATAACTACTTGAATACGTTGGATAGACAGGAAATGTAACTGCCAAGAAAGATAGTTGAGATAAAAGTAAGTAAAGAGTTTGTAAAAAAATAAAAATTATGGGTGCTTTAATAAATTAACTGATGAGTAAAATTAAAAAACTTTTTAGTTATACAGATGGGTACCATAAATTAGATAAATTCAAAATAGATGAAAATGTAAAAACAATATTTTGAAAAAGGTACAAAATCTCCTTGATGATATAATTTGAGCTTGACGTTAGTTTAATTACATCCCATTTTACCATTAACGTCGACTTTGGTTGTTAATCTGTCACAATTGAAAAGTGAGGCTACTGTGGCATGACTGAGGTAGCAGTCCAAAGCAAACAGAGAT
>NW_027106142.1:374305-375865 GCF_000696795.3 Halyomorpha halys | reverse complement strand
CTACGTCTTATATTATTATTACTATACATGGTATCGTATTTTGTTATTCATGTAGCTACTCATTTATTCTCAGAAAGCTAACTGGATCCCATTTCAGAACTAAACCTTTTGGAAGAATATTGTGGTGACATCTTCATTATAATTCGTATCTCTATTACGGTGACAAAAATTTTAATTGCTACTTTAACCGTTCCAGACAATATATCACTACGTTTGGAACATTTGCTGTTTCATTTGGAGATTCAACTACATAGCAAAGTTCTCCTATATCAGCATGTCTGAATCTTTTGAGGTGTACAACTGTGAGAAAAGGCAAGTTAAATAATAAATGTTGTAAAACTAATTAATTCTAATCTAATAAATTCAAATTGTAATAATAAGTGATTGTCATATCGATTTCATCATCGATCATTAAATAAACCCTCAAATTCTTAAAGTAGATTTATATACACGTAAAATGGTGTAGTAATGAGAGAACAATATTTCTGACACTTAATAAAGTATGTGAATAAAACAAAAAAGTACATATTTACAAAGGTGGATAAAGGAGGGACCCCCAGCATGATGGTGGCTCGTTCATTATGTGCCTTGTCTTCACGCTCAGGGGACGTGAAACAGGGAAAAGTAAATATCAAGCTGAAATTAAACGCTAAGGGAAAATGTGGGCTTTGCTGGAAAAAAATCTTTTGTTAACGGAGGTCTTCATTAATTCGAATCTTTATCTTTCTTTATCGACATCGCGTTAATAATAACTAATACTTAAAAGTTTTCTTCTGATTCGAAAATTTATGTTTTTTTTTTTTTTTTATGTTGTAGCAATATAGTTTCATTAACGACAGTTATCCAGTTTTTCCTGGTTTCCGCGAGAGTTACAATGTAGATCGATAAAGAAAATAATTTCTTTCAAAGACTCATTTACTCCGTATAAGTAAATGTTTCTCTGTTAAGATAAGACGTGCTTTTATCATCGTATTATATACATCTTTAAAGAATTCTTGATTTATAAATTCTTCAAAAACTTTTTTTATTATTTTTAAAGTATTAAAATCGTATTTTTTTTTTATTAACGAGCTATTGTCATGATTATCAGCTATTATCGTATTTAATTCTTTAGCGCACTTGCTCAGCCTCCACTGGATCTTTACCAGTGATGTGGCGAGGGAGATGCGCTGGGATCTTATGAGCTCTGCTCTACCCCTCTCACGTGGGGGATAGACTGCGCTCAGGGATCTTCAGGTGGATTGTATAAATATTGTATATGGTGTAAATGTGATTAGAGATCATTTTATTTTATTTATTTATTTTTTCATGCACATAGTTTGATTATGCTCCTTTTCTTTATCCTTCTGTTTGTATATATTATTTTTATCTACTTTTTTTTTCTTTCAATTATTTATTTATTTTTCATTCTTATTTTATTTTATTTTAGTACGAATATGATCATTCATCACTATTACCTATTACCCACAAGGGTTTGCCAGATTGTAATATTTAACAATATATAAAGTGGTTTTATTAAATAAAAAATTGTATTTAACTAACCATTATCTACTATTCAAG